>NC_060139.1:1119959347-1120259816 GCF_021461385.2 Schistocerca piceifrons | reverse complement strand
AATACAAAATGCACAATGCCGACTTAAGTACAAGTTGAGTAAATCATCATGTTGGTTGTGGTTTGCTTTGAGCGTTTCCTGGGAGATTAGTATCAGATTCCGATGCACTACTGCAGCTTTACTCTATCCCTTTCACCATCACATTGACGATGATACACAGATATTGCGTTTTGATTTAATACAAAATGCACAATGGCAACTTAAGTACAAGACGAGTAAATGTTCTCATTGATTATGGTTTCCTTTGAGCGTTTCCTGGGAGAACGGTATTAGATTCCGATGCACTACTGCAGCTTTACTCTATCCCTTGGACCTTTACATTGACGATGTAACACAGAAAATGCGTCGGGATGTTATAGATATGGCACAATACCGACTTAACTACAAGAAGAGTAAATATTCTCATTGTTTGTGGTTTGCTTTGAGCGTTTCCTGGGAGAATAGTATTAGATTCCGATGCACTACTGCAGCTGTACTCTTTCCCTTTCACATTCATATTGACAATGAAACACAGAAATTGCGTCGGGATTTAATACAAAAGGCACAATGCAGACTTAAGTACAAGAAGGTAAATCTTCTCATTGTTTGAGGATTGTTTGAGCGTTTCCTGGGAGATCAGTATTAGATTCCGATCCACTACTGCAGCTTTCCTCTATCCCTTGGACCTTCACATAGACGATGAAACACAGAAATTGCGTCAGGATTTAATACAAAAGGCACAATGCAATTTTAAGTATAAGTAGAGTAAATCTTCTCATTGTTTGTGGTTGGCTTTGAGCGTTGCTGGGGAATCGGTACTTGATTCCGATGCACTACTGGAGCTTTACTCTATCCCTTGGAACTTTACATTGACGATGAAACACAGAGAATGCGTCGGGATTTAAGAGAAAAGGCACAATACCGACTTATGCACAAGAAGAGGAAATATTCTCTTTGCTTGTGGTTTTCTTTGAGCGATCCTGGGAGATCAGTACTAGATTTCGATGCACTACTGCAGCTTTCTCTATCCCTTGGACCTTCACATTGACGATGGATCTCAGAAATAGCGACGGTGTTTAATACAAAGGCACAATGCCGACTTAACTGCAAGACGAGTAAATTCTCTCATTGTTTGTGGTTTGCTATGAGCCTTTCCTGGGAGGTCACTGTTAATTTTCCGATGCACTACTGCAGCTTTACTCTATCCCTTGGAGGCTCACATAGTAGATGAAAAACAGAAATCGCGTCGGGATTTAATAGGAAGACACAATGCCGACTTAAGTACAAGAAGAGTAAATCTTCTCACTGATTGTGGTTTGCTTTAAGCGTTTCCTGGGAGATCAGTAATAGATTCCGATGCACTACTGCAGGTTTACTCTATCCCTTGGCCCTATACATAGACGATGAAACACAGAAATTGCGTCGGGATTTAATACAATATGCACAATGCCGACATAGGTACAAGTGGAGTAAATCTTCACATTGTTTGTGGTTTGCTTTGAGCGTTTCCTGGGAGATCACAATTAGTTCCCGATGCACTACTGCAGCTTTACTCTACTTCTTGGAGTCTCACATAGTCGATGAAACACAGAAATTGCGTCGGGCTTTAATACAAAAGGCACAATGCCGACTTAAGTACAAGTAGAGTTAATCTTCTCATTGTTTGTGGTTGGCTTGGATCGTTCCTGGGGAATCAGTACCAAATTGCGACGCACTACTGCAGCTTCACTCTATTCCTTGGAACTTCACATCGACGATGAAACTCAGATATTGCGCTGGGATTTAATACAAAAGGCACAATGCCGACTTAAGTACAAGAAGGGTAAAACTTCATGTTGTTTGTGGTTTGCTTTGAGCGTTTCCTGGAAGATCAGTATTAGATTCCAAAGCACTACTGCAGATTTACATTACCCCTTTCACCTTCACATTGACGATAAATCACAGAAATTGCGTCGGGATTTAATACAAAAGGCACAATGCCGACCTAAGTACAAGATGAGTAAATCATCGTGTTGTTTGTTGTTTGCTTTGAGCGATTCCTGGGAGCTTAGTATCAGATTCCGATGCACTACTGCAGCTTTACTCTATCCCTTTCACCATCACATTGACGATAAAACACAGAATTGGCGTCGGGATTTAGTACAAAAGGCCCAACGCCGACTTAAGTACTAGAAGAGTAAATCTTCTCATTGATTAGGGTTTCCTTTGAGCGTTTCTTGGGAGATCAGTATTAGATTCCGTTGCACTACTGCAGCTTTATCCCTTGGATCTTCACGTTGACGACAAAACACAGAAATTGCGTCGGGATTTAATACAAAAGGCACAATGCCGACTTAAGTACAGGAAGAGTAAATTTTCTCATTGTTTATGGCTTCCTTAGAGCGTTTCCTGGGAGATCAGTATTAGATTCCGATGCACTACTGCAGCTTTACTCTTTCCCTTGGACCTTCACATTGATGATGAAACACTGATATTGCGTCGGGTTTTAATATAAAATGCACAATGCCTACTTAAGTACAAGATGGTTAAATCTTCTCATTGTTTGAGGTTTCTTTAAGCGTTTCCTGTGAGATCAGCAGTAGATTCCGATGCACTACAGCAGCTTTACTCTATCCCTTGGACCTTCACATTGACGATGAAACACAGATATTGCGTTGGAATTTAATACAAAAGGCACAATGCCGACTTAAATACAAGAAGAGTAAATCTTCTCATTTTTGTGGTTTGCTTTGAGCGTTCCCGGGGAATCAGTACTAGATTCCGATGCACTACTGCAGCTTTACTCTATCCCTTGGACCTTTAAAGTGACGATGAAACACAGCAATTGCTCGGGATTTAATAGAAATGGCACAATACCGACTTAAGTACAAGAAGAGTATAAATTCTCTTTGTTTGTGGTTTGCTTTGAGCGTTTCCTTGGAGATTAGTATTAGAATCCGATGCACTACTTCAGTTTTACTCTATCCCTTTCACCTTCACATTGACGATAAAACACAGAATTTGCTTCGGGATTTAATACAAAAGTCACAATGCCGACATAAGCACAAGAAGAATAAATCTTCCCATTGTTTGTGGTTTGCTTTGAGCGTTTCCTTGGATATCAGTATTATATTCCGATGCACTACTCCAGCTTTACTCTATCGCTTGGACTTTCACATTGACGATGAATCAGAGAAATTGCGTCGGGATTTAATACAAAAGGCACAATGCCGACTTAAGTACGAGTAAATCTTCTCATTGTTTGTGGTTGCCTTTGAGCATTCCTAGGGAACCAGAACTATATTCCGGTGAACTACTGCAGCTTTACTCTAACGCTAGGACCTTTACATTGACGATGAAACACAGGAAATGCGTCGGGGTTTAATAGAAAAGGCACAATCCCGACTTAAGTACAAGAAGAATAAATATTCTCTTCGTTTGTGGTTTGCACTGAGCGTTCCCTGGGAGATCAGTATTTGATTCCGATGCACTACTGCGGGTTTACTCTATCCCTTTGACCTTCACATTGACGTTGAAACACAGATATTGCGTCAAAATTTAATACAAAATGCACAATGCCAACTTAAGTACAAGTAGAGTAAATCTTCTCATTGTTTGTGGTTGGCTTTTAGCGCTCCTGGTTTATCGGTACTTGATTCCGAAGCACTACTGCAGCTCTACTCTATTCCTTGGACCTTCACATTGACGATGATACACAGAAATTGCGCCGGGATTTAATACAAAAGGCACAAGCCGACTTAGGTACAAGAAGGTAAATCTTCATGTTGTTTGTGGATTGCTTTGAACGTTTCCTGGGAGATTTGTATTAGATTCCGATCCACTACTGCAGCTTTACTCTATCCCTTGGTCCTGCACATAGAAGATGAAACACAGAAATTGCGTCGGGATTTAATACAAAAGGCACAATGCCGACTTAAGTACGACTAAATCTTGTCATTGTTTGTGGTTGGCTTTGAGCATTTCTAAGGAAACAGAACTATATGCCGATACACTACTGCAGCTTTACTCTGACAATAGGACCTTTACATTGACGATGAAACACAGAAAATGCGTCGGGATATAATAGAAAAGGCACAATCCCGACTTAAGTACAAGAAGAATAAATATTCTTTTTGTTTTATGGTTTGCATTTAGCGTTTCCTGGGAGATCAGTATTAGATTCCGATGCACTACTGCAGGTTTACTCTATCCCTTGGACCTTCACATTGACGTTGAAACACAGATATTGCGTCAAAATTTAATACAAAATGCACAATGCCGACTTAAGTACAAGAAGAGTAAATCTTCTCACTGCTTGTGGCTTGCTTTAAGCGTCTCCTGGGAGATCAGTACTAGATTTCGATGCACTACTGAAGCTTTACTCTATCCCTTGGATTTTCACATTGACGATGAAACACAGAAATTCCGTCGGGATTTAATACAAAAGGCACAATGCCGGCTAAAGTACAAGTAGAGTGAATCTTCTCATTGTTTGTGGTTTGATTCGAGCGTTTCCTGGGAGCTCAGTATTAGGTTACGATGCACTACTGCAGCTTTACTCTATCCCCTGGACCTTCACATTGACGATGAAACACAGATATTGCGTCGGAATTTACTGCAAAAGGCGTTGTGCCAACTTAAGTACAAGAAGAATAAATCTTCTCATTGCTTTTGGTTTGCTTTGAGCGTTTCCAGGGAGATCAGTATTAGATTCCGATGCACTACTGCAGCTTTACTCTATCCCTTGGTCCTTCACATTGACGACGAAACACAGTAGTTGCGTCGGTAATTAATACAAGTAGCACAATGTCTACATTAGTACAAGAAGTGTAAATCTTCTTATTGTTTGTGGTTTGCTTTGAGCGTTTCCCGGGTGATCAGTTTTAGATTCCGATGCACTACTGCAGCTTTACTCTATCCCTTGGACTTTCACACTGTTGATGAATCACAGAAATTGCGTCGCGACTTCATACAAAAGGCACAATGCCGACTTGAGTACAAGAAGACTAAAACTTCAAATTGTTTGAGGTTTGCTTTGAGCGTTTCCTGAGAGTTCAGTATTAGATTCCGATGCACTACTGCAGCTTTACTCTATCCCTTGGACCTTCACATTGACGATGAATCACAGAAATTGCGTCGGGATTTACTGCAAAAGGCGTAATGTCAACTTAAGTACAAGAAGAATGAATCTTCTCATTGCTTTTGGTTTGCTTTGAGCGTTTCCAGGGAGATCAGTATTAGATTCCGATGCACTACTGCAGCCTTACTCTATCCCTTGGACCTTCATATTGACGAAGAAACACAGAAATTGCGTCGGGAATTAATACAAATAGCACAATGCCAACTTAAGTACAAGAAGAGTAAATCTTTTCGTTGTTTGTGGTTTATTTTGAGCGTTTCTTGGGAGATCAGTATTAAATTCCGATCCACTAATTCACCTTTACTCTATCCCTTGGACCTTCACATTGACGAAGAAACACAGAATTGCTTCGGGATTTAATACAAATGGCACAATGCAACTTAAGTACAAGAAGAGTGAATGTTCTCATTGTTTGTGGTTCCCTTTGAGCGTTTCCTGGGGGATCAGTACTACATTCCGATGCACAACTGCAGGTTTACTCTATCCCTTGGACCTTCACATTGACGATGAAACACGGAAATTGCGTCGGGATTTAATGCGAAAGGCACAATGCCGACTTAAGTACAAGAAGGTTAATTCTACTCAACGTTTGTGGTTTGCTTTGAGCGTTTCCAGGGAGATCAGTACTAGATTCTGATGCACTACTGCAGCATTACGCTATCCCTTGGATCTTCACATTGACGATGAAACACAGAAATTGCGTCGGGATTTAATACAAATTGCACAAAGCCGACTTAAGTAGAAGAAGGTTAAATCTTCTAATTGTTTGTGGTTTGTTTGAACGTTCCCTGGGAGTTCAGTATTGGCTCTGATGCACTACTGCAGCTTAGCTCTATCCATTGGAGTCTCACATAGTCGATGATCCACAGAAATTGCGTCGGGATTTAATACAAAAGACACAATGCCGACATAAGTACAAGAAGAGTAAATCTTCTCACTGTTTGTGGTTTGCTTTGAGCGTTCCCTGTGAGATTAGTACTAGATTCCGATGCACTACTGCAGCTTTACTCTATCCCTTGGACCTTCACATTGACGATGAAACACAGAAATTGCGTCGGGATTTAATACGAAAGGCACAATGCCGACTTAAGTACAAGAAGGTTATCTCTACTCAACGTTTGTGGTTTGCTTTGAGCGTTTGCTGGGAGATCAGTACTAGATTCTGATGCACTACTGCAGCATTACGCTATCCCTTGGAACTTCACATTGACGATGAAACACAGAAATTGCGTAGGGATTTCATACAAAATGCACAATTTCGACTTAAGTTCAAGAGGAGTAAATCTTCTCACTGTTTGTGGTTTGCTTTGAGCATTTCCTGGGTGATCAGTCTTAGATTAAGATGCACTACTGCAGCTTTACTCTATCCCTTGGACCTTCACATTGTCGATGAAACACAGAAATAGTGTCGGGAGTTAACACAAAAGGCAAAATGCCGAATTAAGTACAAGAAGAGTAAATCATCTCATCGTTTGTGGTTTGCTTTGAGCGTTTCCTGGGTATCAGTATTAGGTTTCGATGCACTACTGCAGCTTTACTCTATCACTTGGACCTTCACGGTGGTGATGAAACACAGATAATGCGTCGGGATTTAATACAATATGCACAATGCCGGCCTAAGTACAAGAGGAGTAAAAATTCTCTTTCCTTTTGGTTTGCTTTGAGCGTTTCCTCGGAGATCAGTATTAGATTCCGATGCACTACTGCAGCATTACTCTATCACTTGGACCCTCACATTGGCGATGAAACACAGGAATGGCGTCGGGATTTAATACAAAAAGCACAATGCCAACTTAAGTACAAGAAGGTTAAATCTTCTCACTGTTTGTGGTTTGCTTTGAGCGTTTCCTGGGAGATCCGTATTAGATTCTGATGCACTACTGCAGCTTTACTGTATCCCTTGCACCTTCACATTGACGATGGAACTCAGAAATAGAGTCGGTATTTAATACAAAAGGCCCAATTCCGGCTTAAGTACAAGAAGAGTAACTATTCTCATTGTTTGTGATTTGCTTTGAGAGTTTCCTTAGAAATCACTATTTGATTCCGATGCACTGCTGCAGTTTGACTCTAACTCTTGGGGTCTCACATAGTCGATGAAACACAAAAACTACGTCTGGATTTAATACAAAAGACACAATGCCGACAAAAGTGCAAGAAGTGTAAATCTTCTCACTGTTTGATGTTTGCATTAAGCGTTTCCTGGGAGATCAGTATTAGATTCCGATGCACTACTGCAGCTTTACTCTATCCCTTGGACCTTCACATTGACGATGGGACACAGAAATGGCATCGGGATTTAATACAAAAGGCACAAATCCGACTTAAGTACAAGAAGAGTAGATCTTCTCATTGTTTCTGGTTTGCTTTGAGCGTTTCCTGGGAGATCAGTATTAGATTCCGATGCACTACTGCAGCTTTACTCTATCCCTTTGATCTTCACATTGACGATGAAACACAGAAATTGCGTCACGATTTAATACAAATGCACATTGCCGACTTTAGTACGAGAAGTGTCAATCTTCTCATTGTTTGTGGTTTGCTTTGAGCGTTTCCAGGGAGATCAGTGTTAGATTCCGATGCACTACTGCAGCTTTACTCTATCCCTTAGACTTTCACACTGTCGATGAATCACAGAATTTGCGTCGCGATTTAATTCAAAAGGCACAATGCGGACTTGTGTACAAGAAGTGTAAATCTTCTCATTTCTTGTGGTTTGCTTTCAGTGTTTCCTGGGAGTTCATTATTAGTTACCTATGCACTACTGCAGCTTTCCGCTATCCCTCGGACCTTCACATAGACGATGAAACACAGATATTGCGTCTGCATTTAATACAAAAGGCACAATGCCGACTTAAGTACAAGAGGAGTAAATGTTCTCATTGTATGTGGTTTGCTTTGAGCGTTTCCAGGTGGCTCAGTACTAGATTCCGATGCACAACTTCAGGTTTACTCTATCCCTTGGACCTTCACATTGATGATGAAACACAGAAAATGCGTCGGAATTTAATAGAAAAGGCTCAATGCCAACTTAAGTACAAGGAGAGTAAATCGTCTCATTGTTTGTGGTTTGTTTTAAGCGTTTCTTGGGAGATCAGTATTAGATTCCGATCCACTAATGCAGCTTTGCTCTATCCCTTGGACCTTCACGATGACGAAGAAACACAGAAATTGCGTCGGGATTTAATACAAAAGGCACAATGCCGAGTTAAGTACAAGAAGAGTAAATGTTCTCATTGTTTGTGGTTTCCTTTGACCGTTTCCTGGGGGTTCAGTACTAGATTCCGATGCACAACTGCAGGTTTACTCTATCCTTTGGACCTTCACATTGACGACGAAACACAGAAAAAGCGTCGGGATGTAATGCAGAAGGCAGAATGCCGACTTAAGTACAAGAGGTGAAAATAATCTCTTTGTTTGTGGTTTGCCATGAGTGTTTCCTTTGGGATCAGTATTAGATTCCGAAGCACTACTTCAGCTTTACTCCATCCCTTGGACCTTCACATTGACACTGAATCACTGAAATTGAATCGGGATTTAATACAAAACGCATAATGCCGTCTTAAGTACAAGATGAGTATATCTTCACATTGTTTGTAGTTTGCATTGAGCGTTTCGTTGGAGATCAGTACTAGATTCAGATGCACTACTACTGCTTTAATCTATCCCTTGGATCTTCTCATTGACGATGAAACACAGAAATTGGGTCGGGATGTAATACAAAAGGCACAATGCCAACTTGAGTACAAGAAGGGTAAATCTTCTCATTGTTTGTGGTTTGCTTTGTGCGATTCCTGGGATATCAGTATTACGTTCCGATGCACTACTGCAGCTTTACTCTATCCCTTGGACCCTCACATTGGCGATGAAACACAGAAATGACGTCGGGATTTAATACAAAAAGCACAATGCCGATTTAAGTACAAGTAGGTTAAATCTTCTCATTGTTTGTGGGTTGCTTTGAGCCTTTCCTGGGAGATTCGTATTAGATTCCAATGCACTACTGCAGCTTTACTCTATCCCTTCGAACTTCACATTGACGATGGAACACAGAAATTGCCTGGGGATTTAAAACAAAAGGCACAATGCCAACTTAAGTAGAAATTTAGTAAATCTTCACATTGTTTGAGGTTTGCTTTGAGCGATTCCTTTGGGATCAGTATAAGAGTCCGCTTCACAACTGCAGCTTTACTCTATCGTTGCACCTTCACATTGACGATGAAACACAGAAATTGCGTCGGGATTTAATACAAAAGGCACAATGCCGACTTAAGTACAAGAAAAGTGAATCTTCTCATTGTTTGTGGTTTGCTTTGAGCGTTTCCTGGGAGATCACTATTAGATTCCGATGCACTACTGCAGCTTTACGGTATCCCTTGGACCTTCACATTGACGATGAAACACAGACATTGCGTCGGCATTATGCCGACTTAAGTACAGGCAGGGGAAATCTTTTCATTGTTTGTGGTTTGCTTTGAGCGTGTGCAGGGAGATCAGTATTAGATTCTAATGCAGTACTGCCGGTTTTCTCTATCCCTTGGAGCTTCACATTAACGATGAACCACAGAAATTGCGTCGGGATTTAATACGAAAGCACAATGCCAACTTAAGTACAAGAAGGTTAAATCTTCTCACTGTTTGTGGTTTGCTTTGAGCGTTTCCTGGGAGATCCGTATTAGATTCTGATGCACTACTGCAGCTTTACTGTATCCCTTGCACCTTCACATTGACGATGGAACTCAGAAATAGAGTCGGTATTTAATACAAAAGGCCCAATTCCGGCTTAAGTACAAGAAGAGTAACTATTCTCATTGTTTGTGATTTGCTTTGAGAGTTTCCTTAGAAATCACTATTTGATTCCGATGCACTGCTGCAGTTTGACTCTAACTCTTGGGGTCTCACATAGTCGATGAAACACAAAAACTACGTCTGGATTTAATACAAAAGACACAATGCCGACAAAAGTGCAAGAAGTGTAAATCTTCTCACTGTTTGATGTTTGCATTAAGCGTTTCCTGGGAGATCAGTATTAGATTCCGATGCACTACTGCAGCTTTACTCTATCCCTTGGACCTTCACATTGACGATGGGACACAGAAATGGCATCGGGATTTAATACAAAAGGCACAAATCCGACTTAAGTACAAGAAGAGTAGATCTTCTCATTGTTTCTGGTTTGCTTTGAGCGTTTCCTGGGAGATCAGTATTAGATTCCGATGCACTACTGCAGCTTTACTCTATCCCTTTGATCTTCACATTGACGATGAAACACAGAAATTGCGTCACGATTTAATACAAATGCACATTGCCGACTTTAGTACGAGAAGTGTCAATCTTCTCATTGTTTGTGGTTTGCTTTGAGCGTTTCCAGGGAGATCAGTGTTAGATTCCGATGCACTACTGCAGCTTTACTCTATCCCTTAGACTTTCACACTGTCGATGAATCACAGAATTTGCGTCGCGATTTAATTCAAAAGGCACAATGCGGACTTGTGTACAAGAAGTGTAAATCTTCTCATTTCTTGTGGTTTGCTTTCAGTGTTTCCTGGGAGTTCATTATTAGTTACCTATGCACTACTGCAGCTTTCCGCTATCCCTCGGACCTTCACATAGACGATGAAACACAGATATTGCGTCTGCATTTAATACAAAAGGCACAATGCCGACTTAAGTACAAGAGGAGTAAATGTTCTCATTGTATGTGGTTTGCTTTGAGCGTTTCCAGGTGGCTCAGTACTAGATTCCGATGCACAACTTCAGGTTTACTCTATCCCTTGGACCTTCACATTGATGATGAAACACAGAAAATGCGTCGGAATTTAATAGAAAAGGCTCAATGCCAACTTAAGTACAAGGAGAGTAAATCGTCTCATTGTTTGTGGTTTGTTTTAAGCGTTTCTTGGGAGATCAGTATTAGATTCCGATCCACTAATGCAGCTTTGCTCTATCCCTTGGACCTTCACGATGACGAAGAAACACAGAAATTGCGTCGGGATTTAATACAAAAGGCACAATGCCGAGTTAAGTACAAGAAGAGTAAATGTTCTCATTGTTTGTGGTTTCCTTTGACCGTTTCCTGGGGGTTCAGTACTAGATTCCGATGCACAACTGCAGGTTTACTCTATCCTTTGGACCTTCACATTGACGACGAAACACAGAAAAAGCGTCGGGATGTAATGCAGAAGGCAGAATGCCGACTTAAGTACAAGAGGTGAAAATAATCTCTTTGTTTGTGGTTTGCCATGAGTGTTTCCTTTGGGATCAGTATTAGATTCCGAAGCACTACTTCAGCTTTACTCCATCCCTTGGACCTTCACATTGACACTGAATCACTGAAATTGAATCGGGATTTAATACAAAACGCATAATGCCGTCTTAAGTACAAGATGAGTATATCTTCACATTGTTTGTAGTTTGCATTGAGCGTTTCGTTGGAGATCAGTACTAGATTCAGATGCACTACTACTGCTTTAATCTATCCCTTGGATCTTCTCATTGACGATGAAACACAGAAATTGGGTCGGGATGTAATACAAAAGGCACAATGCCAACTTGAGTACAAGAAGGGTAAATCTTCTCATTGTTTGTGGTTTGCTTTGTGCGATTCCTGGGATATCAGTATTACGTTCCGATGCACTACTGCAGCTTTACTCTATCCCTTGGACCCTCACATTGGCGATGAAACACAGAAATGACGTCGGGATTTAATACAAAAAGCACAATGCCGATTTAAGTACAAGTAGGTTAAATCTTCTCATTGTTTGTGGGTTGCTTTGAGCCTTTCCTGGGAGATTCGTATTAGATTCCAATGCACTACTGCAGCTTTACTCTATCCCTTCGAACTTCACATTGACGATGGAACACAGAAATTGCCTGGGGATTTAAAACAAAAGGCACAATGCCAACTTAAGTAGAAATTTAGTAAATCTTCACATTGTTTGAGGTTTGCTTTGAGCGATTCCTTTGGGATCAGTATAAGAGTCCGCTTCACAACTGCAGCTTTACTCTATCGTTGCACCTTCACATTGACGATGAAACACAGAAATTGCGTCGGGATTTAATACAAAAGGCACAATGCCGACTTAAGTACAAGAAAAGTGAATCTTCTCATTGTTTGTGGTTTGCTTTGAGCGTTTCCTGGGAGATCACTATTAGATTCCGATGCACTACTGCAGCTTTACGGTATCCCTTGGACCTTCACATTGACGATGAAACACAGACATTGCGTCGGCATTATGCCGACTTAAGTACAGGCAGGGGAAATCTTTTCATTGTTTGTGGTTTGCTTTGAGCGTGTGCAGGGAGATCAGTATTAGATTCTAATGCAGTACTGCCGGTTTTCTCTATCCCTTGGAGCTTCACATTAACGATGAACCACAGAAATTGCGTCGGGATTTAATACGAAAGCACAATGCCAAATTAAGTACAAGAAGGTTAAATCATCTCATTGTTTGTGGTTTGCTTTGAGCGTTTCCTGGGAGATAGGTATTATATTCTGAAGCACTACTGCAGCTTTCTTCTATCCCTTTCACCTTCACATTGACGATAAAACACAGAAATTGCGTCGGGATCTAATACAAAATACACAATGCCGACTTAAGAACAAGGAGAGTAAATCTTCTCATCGTTTGTGGTTTGCTTTGAGCATGTCGTGGGAGATCAGTATTAGATTCCGATGCACTACTGCAGCTTTACTCTATCCCTTGGACCTTCACATTGACGATGAAACACAGAAATTGCGTCCCGATTTAATACAAAAGGCATAATGCCGCCTTATGTATAAACAGAATAAATCATCTCACTGCTTGTGGTTTGCTTTGAGCGTTTCCTGGGAAATCAGTATTAGATTCCGATCACTACTGCAGCTTTACTCCATCCCTTGGACCTTCACAACGACGAAAAATGACATAAATTGCGTCGGGATATAATACAAAAAGCGCAATGCCGACTTTACTACAAGAAGAGAAAATCTTCTCAATGTTTGTGGTTTGTTTTGAGCGTTTCAAGGGAGATCAGTGTTAGATTCCGATGCACTACTGCAGCTTTACTCTATCCCTTGGACTTTCACACTGTCGATGAATCACAGAAATTGCGTCACGATTTAATACAAAAGGCACAATGCCGACTTGTGTACAAGAAGAGTAAATCTTCTCATTGTTTGTGGTTTGCTGTGAGTGTTTCCTGGGAGTTCAGTATTAGTTTCCTATGCACTACTGCAGCTTTACGGTATCCCTTTGACCTTCACATTGATGATGAAACACTGATCATGCGTCGGGATTTAATACAAAAAGCACAATGCTGACGTAAGTACAAGAGGAGTAAATATTCACTATCTTTGTGGTTTGCTTTGAGCTATTCCTGGGAGATCAGTATTAGATTCCAATGCAATACTGCAGCTTTACTCTATTATTCGGACCCTCACATAGGCGAAGAAACACAGAAATTGCGTCAGGATTTAATACAAAACGCTCAATGCCGACTTAAGTACAAGAGGAGTAAATGTTCTCATTGTATGTGGTTTGCTTTGAGCGTTTCCAGGGGGCTCAGTACTAGATTCCGATGCACTAGTGCAGCTTTACTCCACCCCTTGGACCTTCACATTGACGAAAAATGACATAAATTGCGTCGGGATACAATACAAGAAGCACAATGCCGACTTTACTACAAGAAGAGTAAATCTTCTCATTGTTTGTGGTTTGATTTGAGCGTTTCCTGGGAGATCAGTATTAGATTTCGATGCACTGCAGCAGCTTTACCCTTTCCTTGGACTTTCACATTGACGATGAAACACAGAACCTGCGTCGGGATTTAATACGAAAGGCACAATGCCAACTTATGTACAAGGAGAGTAAATCTTCTCATTGTTTGTGGTTTGCTTTGAGCGTTTTGTGGGAGATCAGTACTAGATTCGGGTGCACTACTACTGCTTTAATCTATCCCTTGGACCTTCTCATTGACGATGACACACAGAAATTGCGTCCGGATTTAATACTAAAGCCACAATGCCGACTTAAGTACGGGAGGATAAATCTTCTCATTGTCTGTGGTTTTCTTTGACCGTTTCCTGGGAGATCAGTGTTAGATTCCGATGCACTACTGCAACTTTATCCCTTGGACTTTCACATTGTCGATGAAACACAGAAATTGCGTCGGGATTAAATACAAAAGGCACAATGCCGACTTAAGTACAAGGAGGTTAAATCTTCTCATTGTTTGTGGTTTGCTTTGAGCATTTCATGGGAGATCCGTATTAGATTCCGATGCACTACTGCAGCTTTACTCTATCCCTTGGACCTTCACATTGACGATGAAACACAGAAATTGCGTCGGGATTTTATACGAAAGGTACAATGCCGACTTAAGTACAAGAAGGTTAATTCTACTCAACGTTTGTGGTTTGCTTTGAGCTTTTCCTGGGAGATCAGTCTTAGATTAAGATGCACTACTGCAGCTTTACTCTATCCCTTGGCTCTTCACATTGTCGATGAAACTCAGAAATAGCGTCGGGATATAAAGCAAAAGCACATTGCCAACTTAATAACAAATGTAGTAAATCTTCACATTGTTTGAGGTTTGCTTTGAGCGTTTCCTGGGAGATCCGTATTAGATTCTGATGCACTACTGCAGCTTTACTCTATCCCTTGCACCTTCACATTGACGATGGAACTCAGAAATAGAGTCGGTATTTAATACAAAAGGCCCAATTCCGGCTTCAGTACAAGAAGAGTAACTATTCTCATTGTTTGTGATTTCCTTTGAGCGTTTCCTGGGAGATCACTATTTGATTCCGATGCACTACTGCAGCTTTACTCTATCCCTTGGACCTTCACATTGACGATGAAACACAGAAATTGCGTCGGGATTTTATACGAAAGGCACAATGCCGACTTAAGTACAAGAAGGTTAATTCTACTCAACGTTTGTGGTTTGCTTTGAGCGTTTCCTGGGATATCAGTCTTAGATTAAGATGCACTACTGCAGCTTTACTCTATCCCTTGGCTCTTCACATTGTCGATGAAACTCAGAAATAGCGTCGGGATATAAAGCAAAAGCACAATGCCAACTTAATAACAAATTTAGTAAATCTTCACATTGTTTGAGGTTTGCTTTGAGCGTTTCCTGGGAGATCCATATTAGATTCTGATGCACTACTGCAGCTTTACTCTATCCCTTGCACCTTCACATTGACGATGGAACTCAGAAATAGAGTCGGTATTTAATACAAAAGGCCCAATTCCGGCTTCAGTACAAGAAGAGTAACTATTCTCATTGTTTGTGATTTCCTTTGAGCGTTTCCTGGGAGATCACTATTTGATTCCGATGAACTACTGCAGCTTGACTCTAACTCTTGGGGTCTCACATAGTCGATGAAACACAGATATTACGTCTGGATTCAATACAAAAGACACAATGCCGACATAAGTGCAAGACATGTAAATCTTCTCACTGTTTGTTGTTTGCTTTAAGCGTTTCCTGGGAGATCAATATTAGATTCCGATGCACTACTGCAGCTTTACTCTATCCCTTTGATCTTCACATTGACGATGAAACACAGAAATTGCGTCACGATTTAATACAAAAGCACAATGCCGACTTTAGTACAAGAAGTGACAATCTTCTCATTGTTTGTGGTTTGCTTTGAGTGTTTCCTGGGAGTTCAGTATTAGTTTCCTATGCACTACTGCAGCTTTACGCTATCCCTTGGACCTTCGCATTGATGATGAAACACAGTTAATGCGTCGGGATTTAATACAAAATGCACAATGCTGACCTAAGTACAAGAGGAGTAAATATTCAGCATCATTGTGGTTTGCTTTGTGCTATTCCTGGGAGATCCGTATTAGATTCCGATGCAATGCTGCAGCTTTACTCTATCCCTTGGAACTTGATGTAGACGATGAAACACAGAAATTGCGTCGGGATTTAACACAAAACGCCCAATGCCACCTTAAGTACAAGGAGAGTATATATTCTCGTTGTTTGAGGTTTGCTTTGAGCATTTCTTGGGATATCAGTATTAGAGTCCGATCCACTAATGCAGCTTTACTCTATCCCTTGGACTTTCACATTGACGAAGAACACTGAAATTGCGTCGGGATTTAATACAAAAGGCACAATGCCGACTTAAGTACAAGAGGAGTAAATGTTCTCATTGTATTTGGTTTGCTTTAAGCGTTTCCAGGGGGCTCAGTACTAGATTCCGATGCACAACTGCAGGTTTACTCTATCCCTTGGACCTTCACATTGACGATGAAACACAGAAATTGCGTCTGGATTTAATACAAAAGGCACAATGCCGACATAAGGACAAGGAGAGTACATCTTCTCATTGTTTGTGGTTTGCTTTGGGCGTTTCGTGAGAGAACAGTACTAGATTCGGGTGCACCACTGCTGCTTTAATCTATCCATTGGACCTTCTCATTGACGATGACACACAGAAATTGCGTCGGGATTTAATACTAATTTCACAAAGCTGACTTAAGTACAAGAAGACTAAATCTTCTCAGTGTCTGTGGTTTGCTTTGAGCGTTTCGTTGGAGATCAGTGTTCGATTCCGATGCACTACTGCAAGTTTACTCTATCCCTTGGACTTTCACGTTGTCGATAAAATACCGAAATAGCGTCGGGATTTAAGACAAAGGGCACAATGCCGACTTAAGTACAAGAAGGTTAAATTTCTCATTGTTTGTGGTTTGCTTTGGGAGTTTCCTGAGGGATCAGCATTAGATTAAAAGTCACCACTGCAGCTTTACTCTATCCTTTGGACCTTCACATTGACGATGAAACACAGAAATAGCGCCGGGATTCAATACAAAAAGCCCAATGCCGACTTAAGTACGAGATGAGTAAACCATCACATTATTTGTTGTTTGCTTTGAGCGTTTTCTGGGTCATCAGTGTCAGATTCCGATGCACTACTGCAGCTTTACTCTATCCCTTGGACCTTTACATTGACGATGAAACACAGACATTGCGTCGGGATTTAATACAAAAGGCACAATGCCGACTTAAGTACAAGCAGGGGAAATTTCTCATTGTTTGAGGTTTGCTTTGAGCGTTTCCAAGGTGTTGAGTATTTGATTCCGATGCACTACTGCAGCTTTACTCTATCCCTTGGAACT
The DNA here is from genome assembly GCF_021461385.2 of Schistocerca piceifrons. Classification (NCBI taxonomy): domain Eukaryota; kingdom Metazoa; phylum Arthropoda; class Insecta; order Orthoptera; family Acrididae; genus Schistocerca; species Schistocerca piceifrons. Next base: position 1,120,242,596 of record NC_060139.1, on the reverse strand, counting down.
TCACATTAACGATGAACCACAGAAATTTTGTCGAGATTTAATACGAAAGGCACAATGCCAAATTAGGTACAAGAAGGGTAAATCTTCAGATTGTTTGTGGTTTGCTTTGAGCGTTTCCTGATAGATCTGTATCAGATTCCGATGCACTACTGAAAGTTTACTCTATACCTTGGACTTTCACATTGTCGATGAAACACACATATTGCCTCGGGATTTAATACAAAAGGCACATTGCCAACTTGAGTACAAGAAGAGTAAATCTTCTCATTGTTTGTGGTTTGCTTTGAGCGTTTCCTGGGAGATCAGTATTAGATTCTGATGCACTACTGCAGCTTTACTCTATCCCTTGGACCCTCACATTGAGGATGAAACACATAAATTGCGTTGTGATATAATACAAAAGGCACAATGCCGACTTAAATAGAAGAAGAGTAAATCATCTCATTGTTTGTTGTTTGCCTTGAGCTTTCCTGGGGAATCAGTACTAGATTCCGATGCACTACTGCAGCTTTACTGAATCCCTTGGGCCTTAACATTGACGATGAAACACAGATATTGCGTCGGGATTTAATACAAAAGGCACAATACCGACATAAGTACAAGAAGAGTAAGTCTTCTCACTGCTTGAGGTTCTTTGGGCGTTTCCTGGGATATAAGTCTTAGGTTCCGATGCACTACTCCAGCTTAACTCTATACCTTGGACTTTGACACTGACAATGAAACACAGAAATAGCGTCGGGATTTAATACAAAAGGCACAATGCCGACTAAAGTAAAAAAAGAGAAAATCTTCTCATCGCTTGTGGTTTGCTTTGAGCTTATCCTGGGAGATCAGTATTAAATTCCGATGCACTACTGCAGCTTTACTCTATTCTTTGGACCTTCACATTGACGATGAAACACAGAAATTGCATCGGGATTTAATACAAAAGGCACAATGCCGACCTAAGTACAAGAAGAGTAAATCTTCTCATTGTTTGTGGTTTGCTTTGAGCGTTTCCTGGGGTATCACTACTTGATCCCGATGCACTACTGTAGTTATAGCCTATCCCTTTCACCTTCACATTGACGATAAAACACAGAAATTGCGTCGGGATTTAATACAAAAGGCACAATGCCGACTTAAGTACAAGAAGGTTAAATCTTCTCATTGTTTGTGGTTTATTTGAGCTTTTCCTGGGAGAACAGTATTAGATTCCGATGCACTACTGCAGCTTTACTCTATCTCTTGGACCTTCACATTGACGATGAAACACAGAAATTACGTTGCGATTCAATACAAAAGACACAATGCCGACTTAAGTACAAGAAGATTAAATCTTCTCATTGTGTGTGGTTTGCTTTGAGCGTTCCTGGGTAAACAGTACTAGAGTCCGATCCACTTCTGCAGCTTTCCTCTATCCCTTGGACCGTTACATTGACGGTGAAACACAGAAAATGCGTCGGGATTTAGTAGAAAAAGCACAATACCGACATACGTACAAGAAGAGTAAATATTCTCTTTGTTACTGGTTTGCTTTGAGCGTTTCCTGGGAGATCTGTGTTACATTCCCATGCACTAACGCTGCTTTACTCAATCCCTTGGAGCTTCACATTGACGTTGGAACACAGAAATGACGCCGGGATTTAATACAAAAGGCCCAATGCGAACTTAAGTACAAGAAGGTTAAGTCTTCTCATTGTTTGTGGTTTGCTTTGAGCGTTTCCTTTGATATCAGTACTTCATTCCGGTGCCCCACTGCAGCTTTACTCTATACCTTGGAACTTCACATTAACGATGAACCACAGAAATTGCATCGGGATTTAATAGGAAAGGCACAATGCCAACTTAAGTACAAGAAGAGTAAATCTTCTCATTGTTTGTGGTTTGCTTTGAGCGTGTCCTGGGAGATCAGTATTAGATACCGATGCACTACTGCAGCTTTACTCTATCCCTTGGACCTTCACATTGACGATGATACACATAAATTGCGTCGGGATTTAATGCAAAAGGCACAATGCCGACATGAGTACAAGAAGAGTAAATCTTCTCACTGTTAGTGGTTTGCTTTGAGCGTTTCCTGGGGGATCACTACTAGATCCCGATGCAGTACTGCAGTTATACTCTATCCCTGTCACCTTCACATTGACGATAAAACACTGAAATTGCGTCTGGATTTAATACAAAAGGCACAATGCCGACATAAGTACTAGAAGAGTAAAACTTCTCATTGTTTGTGGTTTGCCTTGAGCGTTTCCTGTGAGATCAGTAATAGATTCCGACGCACTACTGCAGCTTTACTCCATCCATTGGTCCTTCACATTGACGATAAAACACAGAAATTGCGTCGGGATTTAGTACAAAATGCACAATGCCGACTTAAGTACAAGAAGGTTAAATTTTCTCATTGTTCGTGGTTTATTAGAGCTTTTCCTGGGAGAACGGTATTAGATTCCGATGCACTACTGCAGCTTTACTCTATCTCTTGGACCTTCACATTGACGATGAAACACAGAAATAGCGTCGGGGTTTAAAACAAAAGGCAAAATGCCGACTTAAGTACTAGAAGAGTAAATCTTCTCCTTGTTTGTGGTTTGCCTTGAGCGTTTCGTGGGAGATCAGTATTAGATGCCGATGCACTACTGCAGCTTTACTATATCCCTTTCACCTTCACATTGGCGATAAAAGTGCGTCGGGATTTAATACAGATGGCATAATGCCGACTTAAGTACAAGAAATCTTCTCCTTGTTTGCGGTTTGCTTCGAGCGTTTCCTGGGAAATTAGTATGAGATCCCGAAGCACTGCTGCAGCGTTACTCCATCCCTTGGACCTTCACATTTACGATGTGACACAGATATTGCATTGGGATTTAATACAAAAGGCACTATGCGGACTTACGTACAAGAAGAGTAAATCTTCTCATTGTTTGTGGTTTGCTTTGGGCGTTTCCTGGGAGATCAGTATTTGATTCCGATGCACTACTGCAGCCTTACTCTATCCCTCGGACCTTCACATTCACGATGAAACACAGAAATATCGCCAGGATATAATACGAAAGGCACAACGCCGACTTAAGTACAAGAAGAGTAAATCTTCTCATTGTTTTTGGTTAGCTTGGAGCGTTTCCTGTGTGATCAGTATTTGATTCCGTTGCACTACTGCAGCTTTGCCCTATCCCTAGGACCTTAACATTGACGATGTAAAACAGAAATTGTGTCGGGATACAATACAAAAGGCACAATGCCGACTTATGTACAAGAAGAGTAAATATTCTCTTTGTTTGTGGTTTGCTTGGAGCGTTTCCTGGGAGATCAGTATTCGATTCCGATGCACTACTGCAGCTTTACTCCATCCCTTGGACATTCACATTGACGATCAAACACTGAAATTGGGTCGGGATTTGATACAAAAGGCACAATGCCAACTTGAGTACAAGAAGAGTAAATACTCTCACCGTTTGTGGTTTGCTTTGAGCGTTTCCTGGGAGATCAGTCTTAGATTCAGATGCACTACCGCTGCTTTACTCCATCACTTGGACCTTCACATTTACGATGAAACACAGAAATGGCGTCGGGATTTAATACAAGAGGCACAATGCCGACATAAGTACTAGGAGAGTACATCTTCTCATTGTTTGTGGTTTGCTTTGAGCGTCTCCTGGGGGATCAGCATTAGATTCCGATGCACTACCACAGCTTTACTCTATCCCTTGGACCTTCACATTGACGATGAAACACTGAAATAGCGTCGGGATTTAATACAAAACGCACAATGCCGACTTAAGTAGAAGAAGAGTAAATCTTCTCATTGTTTGTGGTTTGCTTTGTTCGTTTCCTTGTGGATCACTACTAGATCTCGATGCACTACTGCAGTTATACTCTATCCCTTTCACCTTCACATTGACGATAAACCACAGAAATTGCGTCGGGATTTGATACAAAAGGCACAATGCAGACTTAAGTACAAAAAGAGTAAATGTTCCTTTTGTTTGTGGTTTGCTTTGAGCGTTTCCGAGGGGATCAGTACCAGATCCGATGCACTACTGCAGCTTTACTCCATCCCTTGGACGTTCACATTAACGATGAAACACAGAAATTGCGTCGGGATTTAAATCAAAAGGCACAATGCCGACTTAAGTACAAGCTAGGGAAACCTTCTCATTGTTTCTGGTTTGCTTTGAGCGTTTCCATAGAGATCAGTATTAGATTCCGATGCACTACTGCAGCTTTACTCCATCCCTTGTACATTCACACCAACAATAAAACACAGATATTCCGTCGGGTTTTAATACAAAAGACACAATGCCAAATTAAGTACAAGAAGAGTATATCTTCGCATTGTTTGTGGTTTGCTTTGAGCGTTTCCTGGGAGATCAGTATTAGATTCCGATGCACTACTGCAGATTTAATCTATCCCTTGGACCTCCACATTGACGATGAAACACATAAATTGAGTCGGGACTAAATACAAAAAGCACAATGCCGACTTAAGTACAAAAAGGGCATATATTCTCATTGTTTGTGGTTTGCTTAGAGCGTTTCCTGGGGGTTCAGTATTAGATTCCGATTCACTACTGCAGCTTTACTCCATCCCTTGGTCCTTCACTTTGACGATGAAACACAGAAATTGCGTCGGGATATAATACAAACGGCACAATGCAGACTTAAGTACAAGAAGTGTAAATCTTCTCACTATTTGTGGTTTGTTTTGAGTGTTTTCTGGGAGTTCAGTATTAGATTCCGATGCACTACTGCAGCTTTACTCTATCCCTTAAACCTTCACATTGACGATGAAACGCAGAAATTGGCTCAGGATTTAATACAAAATGCACAATGTCGTCTTAAGTACAAGAAGAGTAAATCTTCTAATTATTTGTGGTGTGCTTTGAGCGTTTCCTGCGGGATCAGTATTAGATTCCGATGCACTACTTCGGCCTTACTCCGTCCCTTGGTCCTTCACATTGACGAAGCAACACAGAAACTGCGTCTGGATGTAATCCAAAAGGCATAATGCCGACTAAAGTACAAGAAGAGTCATTCCTCTCACTGTTTGTGGTTTGGTTTGGGCGTTTCCTGAGAGATCTGTATTAGATTCCGATGCACTACTGCAGCTTTACTCTATCCCTTGGACCTTCACATTTACGATGAAACACAGAAATAGCGTCGGGATTTAATACAAAAGGCACAATGCCGACCTCTGTACAAGAAGAGTAAATCTTCTCATTGCTTGTGGTTGGCTTTGAGCGTTTCCTGGGAGATCAGAATTAGATTCCGATGCACTACTCCAGCTTTACTCTAACCCTTGGAACTGCACATTGACGATGAGACACAGAAATATCGCCGGGATATAATACGAAAGGCACAGTGACGACTTAAGTGCACGAAGAGTAAATCTTCTTATTGTTTGTGGTTTGCTATGAGCGTTTCCTGGGAGATCAGTTTTAGATTCCGATGCACTACTGCAGCGTTACTGTATCCCTTGGCCCTTAACATTGATGATGAAACCCAGATATTGCGTCGGGATTAAATGCAGAAGACACAATGCCGACTTAAGTACAAGAAGAGTAAATTTTGTAGTTGTTTTTGGTATGCTTTGAGCGTTTCCTGGGGGATCAGAATTAGATTCCGATGCACTGCTGCCGCCTTACTCCATCCCTCGGTCCTTCACATTGACGAAGAAACACAGAAATTGCGTCGGGATGTAACACAAATGCACAATGCTGCCTCAAGTACAGGAAGAGTAATTCTTCTCACTGTTTGTGGTTTGCTTTGAGCGATTCCTGAGATTTCTGTATTAGATTCCGATGCACTACTGCAGCTTTACTCTATCCCTTGGACCTTCACATTTACGATGAAACACAGATGTAGCGTTGGGATTTAATATAAAAGGCACAATGACGCCTTAAGTATAAGAAGAGTAATTCTTCTCACTGTTTGTGGTTTGCTTTGAGCGTTTCCTGAGAGATCTGTATTAGATTCCGAAGCACTACTGCAGCTATACTCTATCCCTTGGCCCTACACATTTACGATGAAACACAGAAATAGCGCAGGGATTTAACACAAAAGGCACAACGCCGACTTAAGATAATGAAGGTTAAACCTTCTCATTGTTTGTGGTTTGCAGTGAGCGCTTCCTGGGAGATCAGTATTAGATTACGATGCACTACTCCAGCATTACTCTATCCCTTCGAACAGCACATTGACGAAGAAACACAGAAATAGCGTCGGGATTTAATACAAAAGGCACAAAGCCCACTTAAGTACAAGAAGATTAAAGCTTCTCATAGTTTGTGGTTTGCTTTGAGCGTTTCTGGGAGATCAGTATTAGATTCCGATGCTCTACTGCAGCTTTACTCTATTCCTTGCACCTTCACATTGACGAAGAAACACAGAAATTGCGTCGGGATTATATAAAAAAGGCACAATGCAGACTTAAGTACAAGAGGAGTAGAACTTCTATTTGTTGGTGGTTGGCTTTGAGCGTTTCCTGGTGGATCAGAATTAGATTCCGATGCACTACTGCAGCCTTACTCCATCCGTTGGTCTTTCACATTGACGAAGAATCACAGAAATTGCGTCGGGATGTAATACAAAAGGCACAATGCCGACTTCAGTACAGGAAGTGTAAATCTTCTCATTGTTTGGGGTTTGTTTTGAGCGTTTCCTGCGTGATCAGTATTAGATAACAATCCACTACTGCAGCTTTACTCTATCCGTTGGACCTTCACATTGACAGTGAAACACAAAAATTGCGTCGGGATTTATTACAAAACGCACGATGCCGACTTCGGTACGGGAAGTGTAAATCTTCTCATGGTTTGTGGTTTGTTTTGAGCGTTTCCTTTATGATCAGTATTAGATTCCGATGAACTATTGCGGCTTTACTCTATCCCTTTTACCTTCACATCAACAATAAAACACAGAAATTACGTCGGGTTTTAATACGATAGACACAATGCCGACTTAAGTACAAGAAGAGTAAATCTTCTCAATGTTTCTGGTTTGCTTTGAGCGTTTCCTGGGTGATGATTATTAGATTCCGATGCACAACTGCAGCTTTACTCTATCCCGCGGACCTTCACATTGACGATAAAACACAGAACTTGCGTCGGGATTTAATACAAAACTCCCAATGCCGACTTAAGTACAAGAAGGGAGAATCTTCTCATTGTTTATGGTTTCCTTTGAGCGATTCCTGGGAGATCAGCATTACATCCCGATTCACTACTGCAGCGTTACTGTATCCCTTGGACCTTAACATTGACGATGAAACACAGAAATTGCGTCGGGATTTAATGCAAAAGACACAATGCCGACTTAAGTACAGGAAAAGTAAATCTTCTAATTGTTTGTGGTTTGCCTTGTGCGTTTCCTCAGATACCAAATTTAGATTCCGATGCACTCCTGCAGCATTACTCTATACCTTGGATCTTCAAATTGTCGATGAAACACAGAATTTGCGTCGGGCTTAATACAAAAGGCTCAATGCCGCCTTAAGTACAAGAAGAGTAAATCTCCTCATTGTTTGTTGTTTGCTTTGAGCGTTTCCTGGGTGATCCGTATTAGCTTCCGGTGCACTACTGCAGGTTTACTCTATCCCTTCGACCTTCTCATTGATGACGAAACACAGAAATTGCAACAGGATTTAATACAAAAGGATTTATGCAGACTTAAGTTCAAGAAGAGTAAATCTTCTCATTGTTTGTGGTTTGCTTTGAGCGTTTCCTGGGCGATCAGTTTTGGATAACGATCCACTACAGCTGCTTTACTCTATCCGTTGGACCTTTACATTGACGATGAAACACAGAAATGGCGTCGGGATATAATACAAAAGGCACAATGCCGACTTCAGAACAGGAAGTGTAAATCTTCTCATTGTTTGTGGTTTGCATCGAGCGTTTCCTTTGCGATCAGTATCAGATTCCGATCCACCACTGCGGCTTTACTCTATCCCTTGTACTTTCACATCAACAATAAAACACAGATATTGCGTCGGGTTTTAATACAAAAGACACAATGCCGAATTAAGTACAAAAAGAGTATATCTTCGCATTGTTTGTGCTTTGCTTTGAGCGTTTCCTGGGAGATCAGTATTAGATTCCGATGCACTACTGCAGATTTAATCTATCCCTTGGGCCTCCACATCGACGATGAAACACATAAATTGCGTCGGGATTAAACACAAAAGGCACAATGCCGACTTAAGTACAAAAGGAGTATATATTCTTATTGCTTGTGGTTTGCATCGAGCGTTTCCTTTGCGATCAGTATCAGATTCCGATCCACCACTGCGGCTTTACTCTATCCCTTGTACTTTCACATCAACAATAAAACACAGATATTGCGTCGGGTTTTAATACAAAAGACACAATGCCGAATTAAGTACAAAAAGAGTATATCTTCGCATTGTTTGTGCTTTGCTTTGAGCGTTTCCTGGGAGATCAGTATTAGATTCCGATGCACTACTGCAGATTTAATCTATCCCTTGGGCCTCCACATCGACGATGAAACACATAAATTGCGTCGGGATTAAACACAAAAGGCACAATGCCGACTTAAGTACAAAAGGAGTATATATTCTTATTGCTTGTGGTTTGCTTAGAGCGTTTCCTGGGGGATCACTATTAGATTCCGATTCGCTACTGCAGCTTTACTCCATCCATTGGTTCTTCACATTGACGATGAAACACAGAAACTGCGTCGGGATGAAATACAAACGGCACAATGCCGACTTAAGTACAAGAAGAGTAATTCTTCCCACTATTTGTGGTTTGTTTTGAGTGTTTTCTGGGAGATCAGTAATAGATTCGGATGCACTACTGCAGCTTTACTCTATCGATTGGGCCTTCACATTTACGATAAAACACAGAAATTGCTTTGGGATTTAATACAAAAGGGACAAACCCGACTTGAATCTAAGAAGAAGATTAAATCTTCTAATTATTTGTGGTTTGCTTTGAGCTTTTCCTGGGGGATCAGTATTAGATTCCGATGCACTACTTCAGCCTTACTCCGTCCCTTGGCCCTTCACATTGACGAAGAAACACAGAAACTGCGTCTGGATGTAACACAAAAGGCACAATGCCGACTTAAGTACAAGAAAAGGAAATCTTCTGATTGTTTCTGGTTTGCGGTGAGCGTTTCCTGGTAGATCAGTGTTAGATTCCGATGCACTACTGCCGCTTTACTCTATCCCTTGGAACTTCACATTAACGATGAACCACAGAAATTGCGTCGGGATTTAATACGGAAGGCACAATGCCGACTTAAGTACAAGAGGAGAATATATTCTCATTGTTTGTGGTTTGCTTAGAGCGTTTCCTGGGGGATCAATATTAGTGACCGATGCACTACTGCAGCATTACTCCATCCCTTGGTCCTTCACATTGACGATGAAACAGTCAAAATTACGTCGGGATGCAATACAAAGGGCACAATGGCGACTTAGGTACAAGAAGAGTAATTCTTCTCACTGTTTCTGGTTTGTTTTGAGCGTTTCCTGGGAGATCAGTGTTAGATTTCGATGCACTACTGCAGCTTTACTCTATCCCTTGGACCTTCACATTTACGATGAAACACAGATATAGCGTCAGGATTTAATACAAAAGGCACAAAGCCGACTTAAGTACAAGAAGATTAAATCTTCTCATTGTTTGAGGTTTGCTTTGAACGTTTCCTGTGAGATCAGTATTAGATTCCGAAGCACTACTGCAGCTTTACTCTATACCTTGGACCTTCACATTAACGATGAAACACACAAATAGTGTCGGTATTTAACACAAAAGGCACAAAGCCGCCTTAAGTACAAGAAGATCAAACCTTCTCATGGTTTGTGGTTTCCTTTGAGCGCTTCCTGGGAGATCAGTATTAGATTCCGATGCAATACTGCAACGTTACTGAATCCCTTGGACCTTCACTTTGACGATGAAACACAGAAATTGCGTCGGGATTTAATGCGAAAGACACAATTCCGACTTAAGTACAAGAAGAGTAAATCTTCTAATTGTTTTTGGTTTGGTTTGAGCGTCTCATGGGTTATCGCTATTAGATTCCGATTCACTACTGCAGCTTTATTCTATGCCATGGACCTTCACATTGACGATGAAACACAAAAATTGGGTCGGGATTTAATACAAAAGGCACAATGCCGACTTCAGAAAAGGAAGTGTAAATCTTCTAATTGTTTGTGGTTAGCTTTGAGCGTTTCCTGGGCGATCAGTATTAGATAACGATCCACTACTGCGTCGTTACTCTATCCGTAGGACCATCACTTTGACGATGAAACACAGAAATTGCGTCGGGGTTTAATACAAAAGGCACAATGCCGAATTAAGTATAAGAAGAGTATATCTTCGCATTGTTTGTGGTTTGCTTTGAGCGTTTCTTGGGGGATCAGTATTAGGTCCCGATGCACTACTGCAGCTTTACTCCATCCCTTGGTCCTTCACATTGACGATGAAACACAGAAATTGCGTCGGGATGTAATACAAATGGCACAATGCCGATTAAGTACAAGAAGAGTAATTCTTCTCACTGTTTGTGGTTTGCTTTGGGCGTATCCTGAGAGATCTGTACTAGATTCCGATGCACTACTGCAGCCTTACTCTATCCCTTGGACCTTCTCATTTACGATGAAACACAGAAATAGCGTCGGGGTTTAATGCAAAAGACACAAAGCTGACTTAAGTACAAGAAGAATTAACCTTCTCATTGTTTGTGGTTTGCTTTGAGCGTTTCCTGTGAGATCAGTATTACATTCCGATGCACTAGTGCAGCTTTACTCTATCCCTTTGACATTCGCATTGATAATGAAACACAGATATTGTGTCGGGACTTAATACAAAAGGCACAATGCTGACTTAAGTGCAAGAAGAGTAAATGTTCTCATTGTTTCTGGTTTCCTTAGAGCGTTTCCTGCGAGATCAGTATTAGGTTACGATGCACTACTGCAGATTTACTCTATCAATTGGACCTTAAAATTGACGATGGAACTCAGAAATGGCGTCGGGATTTAATACAAAAAGCACAATGCCGAATTAAGTACAAGAAGAGTAAATCTTCTGATTGTTTGTTGGTTTGTGGTGAGCGTTTTCTGGGAGATCAGTATTAGATTCCGATGCACTACTGCCGCTTTACTCTATCCCTTCGAACTTCACATTAACGAGGAACCACAGAAATTGCGTCGGGATTTAATACGGAAGACACAATGCCAACTAAAGTACAAGAAGGTTAAATCTTCTCATTGTTTGTAATTTGCTTTGAGCGTTTCCTGGGAGATCAGTATTAGATTCCGATGCTCTACTGCAGCCTCACTGTATACCTTAGACATTCACATTAACGATGAACCACAGAAATTGCGTCGGGATTTAATACGGAAAGCACAGTGCCGACTTAAGTATAAGAAGGTTAAATCTTCTCATTGTTTGTGGCTTGTTTTGAGCGTTTCCTGGGGGATCAGTATTAGATTCCGATGCTCTACTGCAGCCTTACTCCATCCCTTGGTCCTTCACGTTGACGAACAAACAAAGAAATTGCGTCGGCATGTAATAGAAAAGGCATAATGCCGACTTTAGTACAAGAAGAGTAAATCTTCTCAATGTTTCTTATTTGGTTTGAGCGTTTATTGGGAGATCATTATAAGATTCCGATGCACTACTGCAGCGTTACTCTATCCCTTGGACCTTCACATTTACAATGAAACACAGAAATAGTGTCGGGATTTAATACAAAAGGCACAATGACGACTCATGTGCAAGAAGAGTGCATCTTCTTATTGTTTGTGGTTTGCTTTGAGCGTTTCTTGGGAGTTCAGTATTAGATTCCGATGCACTACCGCAGTGTTACTGTATCTCTTGGAACTTCACATTGACGATGATACACAGAAATTGCGTGGGGATTTAATGCAAATGACACAATGCCAACTAAAGTACAAGATGAGTAATTATTTTAATTGTTTGTGGTTGCTTTGAGCGTTTCCTGGGATATCACTATTAGATTCCGATGCACTACTGCAGCTTTGCTCTGTCCCTTAGACCTTCACATTGACGATGTAACACAGAAATTGCGTCGCGATTTAATGCAAAAGGCACATTGCCGACTTAAGTAGAAGAGTAGAGCTTGTCATTGTTTTTGGTTAGCTTTGAGCGTTTCCTGGGAGAACAGTATTTGATTCCGTTGCACTACTGCAGCTTTACTCTATCCCTTGGACCTTCACATTGACGACAAAACACAGAAATTGCGTCGGGATTTAATACAAAAGGCACACTGCCGACTTAAGTACAAGAAGAGTAAATCTCCTCATTGTTTGTGGTTTGCTTTAGGCATTTCCTGGGAGATCAGTATTAGATACCGATCCACTAATGCAGCTTTACTCTATCCGTTGGACATTGACATTGACGATGAAACACAGAAATTACGTCGGGATTTAATACAAAAGGCAAAATGCCGACTTAAGTACAAGAAGAGTAAATCTTCTCATTGTTTTTGGTTAGTCTTGAGCGTTTCCTGGGAGAACAGTATTTGATTCCGTTGCACTACTGCAGCTTTATTCTATCCCTTGGACCTTCTCATTGACGACAAAACACAGAAATCCCGTCGGGATTTAATACAAAAGGCACACTGCCGACTTAAGTACAAGAAAAGTAGAACTTCTCATTGTTTGTGGTTTGCTTTGAGCGTTTCCTGGGAGATCACTATTAGATTCCGATGCACTACTGCAGCTTTACTATATCCCTTGGACCTTCACATCGACAAGGAAACACAGAAATTGCGTCGGGTTTACTACAAAGGGCACAACGCCAACTTAAGTACAAGAAGAATAATTCTTCTCATTGACTGTGGTTTGCTTTCAGCGCTTCCTGGGAGATCAGTATTAGATTCCGATGCACTACTGCAGCTTTACTCTGTCCCTTGGACCTCCACATCGACAATGAAACACAGAAATTGCGTCGGGTTTCAATACAAAAGGCACAATGCCGACTTAAGTACAAGAAGAGTTAATCTACTCGGTGTTTGTGGTTTGCTTTGAGAGTTTCCTGGGAGATCAGTACTAGTTCCGAAACACTACTGCAGCTTTACTCTGCCACTTGGAGCTTCACATAGACGATGAAACACAGAAATTGCGTCGGGATTTAATACAAAAATCATATTGCCGACTTAAGTACAAGAAGAGTAAATCTTGTCATTGTTTGTGGTTTTCCTTGAGCGTATCCTGGGACATCAGTATTAGATTCCGACGCACAACTGCACGTTTCCTCTATCCCTTGGTCCTTCACTTTGACGATGAAACACAGATATACCGTCGGGATTTAATACAAAAGGCACAATGCCGACTTAAGTACAAGAAGAGTAGATCTTCTCAATGTTTCTGGTATGCTTGAGCGTTTTCTGGGAGATGAGTATTAGATTCCGATGCACTACTGCAGCTTTACTCTACCCCTTGGACCACATTGACGATGAAACACAGAAATAGTGTCGTGATTTAATACAATAGGCACAATGACAACTCAAGTGCAAGGAGAGTAAATCTTCTTATTGTTTGTGGTTTGCTTTGAGAGTTTCCTGGGAGATCAGTATTAGGTTCCGATGCACTACTGCAGCCTAACTCCATCCCTTGGTCCTTCACAGTGACCATGAAAAACAGAAATTTCGTCGGGAAGTAATACAAAAGGCACAATGCCGACTTACGTACAAGACGAGTAATTCTAGTCACTCTTTGTGGTTTGCTTTGAGCGTTACGTGGGGGACCACTATTAGATTCCGATGCACTAATGCAGCGTTACTCAATCCCTTGGACCTTCACATTTCCGATGAAACACAGAAATAGTGTCGGGATTTAATACAATAGGCACAATGACAACTCAAGTGCAAGGAGAGTAAATCTTCTTATTGTTTGTGGTTTGCTTTGAGAGTTTCCTGGGAGATCAGTATTAGTTTCGGAACACTACTGCAGCTTTTCTCCACCACTTGGACCTTCACATTGACGATGAAACCCAGAAATTGCGACGGGATTTATTACAAAAAGCACGATGCCGACTTAAGTACAAGAAGCGTAAATCTTCTCAATGTTTCTGGTTTGCTTTGAGCGTTTCCTGCGATATGAGTATTAGATTCCGATGCACTACTGCAGCTTTACTCTATCCCTAAGTACCTTCACAATGATGATGAAACACAGAAATTGCGTCGGGATTAAATAGAAAAGGCACATTGCCGACGTAAGTACAAGAAGAGTAAATCTTCTCATTGTTTGTGGTTTGCTTTGTGCATTTCCTGGGAGATCAGTATTAGATTCCGATGCACTACTGCAGCTTTACTCCATCCTTGGACCTTCACATTGACGATGAAACACAGAAATATCGCCGGGATTTAATACAAAAGGCACAATGCCGACTTAAGTACAAGAAGAGTAAATCTTCTCATTGTTTTTGGTTAGCTTTGAGCGTTTCCTGGGTGATCAGTATTGGTTCCGATGCACAACTGCAGCTTCACTCTATCCCTTGGACCTTTAATGTGACGATGAAACACAGAATTTGTGTCTGGATTTAATACAAAAGGCACAATGCCGACTTAAGTACAAGAAGAGCAAATATTCTCATTGTTTGTGGTTTGCTTTGAGCGTTTGCTGGGAGATCAGTATTAGATTCCGATGCACTACTGCAGCTTTACTCTATCTCTTGGAGCTTCACATCAACAATGAAACACTGAAATTGCGTCAGGTTTTAATAAAAAAGTCACAATGCCGACATATGGACAAGAAGAGTAATTCTTTTCATTCATTGTGGTTTGCTTTGAGCGCTTCCTGGGAGATTAGTATTAGATTCCGACGCACAACTGCAGCTTTCCTCTATCCCTTGGTCCTTCACATTGACGAAGAAACACAGAAATAGCGTCGGGATATAATACGAAAGGCACAATGCCGACTTAAGAACAAGAAGTGTTAATCTTCTCAGTGTTTGTGGTTTGCTTTGAGAGTTTCCTGGTAGATCAGTATTAGTTCCGAAACACAACTGCAGCTTTACCCTACCACTTGGACCTTCACATTGACGATGAAACCCAGAAATTACGTCGGGATTTAACACAAAAAGCACAGTGCCGACTTAAGTACAAGAAGAGTAAATCTTCTCAATGTTTCTGGTTTGTTTTGAGCGTTTCCTGGGAGATGAGTATTAGATTCTGATGCACTACTGCAGCTTTACTCTATCCCTTGGACCTTCACATTGACGATGAAACACAGAAATATCGCCGCGAAATAATACAAAAGGCACAATGCTGACTTAAGTACAAGAAGAGAAAAGCTTCTCATTGTTCTTGGTTAGCTTTGAGCGTTTCCTGGGAGGACAGTATTTGATTCCGTTGCACTACTGCAGCTTTACTCTATCCCTTGGACCTTCACATTGACGACAAAACACAGAAATTGCGTCGGGATTTAATACAAAAGGCACACTGCCGACTTAAGTACAAGAAGAGTAAATCTCCTCATTGTTTGTGGTTTGCTTTAGGCATTTCCTGGGAGATCAGTATTAGATACCGATCCACTAATGCAGCTTTACTCTATCTGTTGGACATTGACATTGACGATGAAACACAGAAATTACGTCGGGATTTAATACAAAAGGCACAATGCCGACTTAAGTACAAGAAGAGTAAATCTTCTCATTGCTTTTGGTTAGCCTTGAGCGTTTCCTGGGAGAACAGTATTTGATTCCGTTGCACTACAGCAGCCTTACTCTATCCCTTGGACAATCTCATTGACGACAAAACACAGAAATCGCGTCGGGATTTAATACAAAAGGCACACTGCCGACTTAAGTACAAGAAAAGTAGAACTTCTCATTGTTTGTGGTTTGCTTTGAGCGTTTCCTGGGAGATCAGTATTAGATTCCGATGCACTAATGCAGCTTTTTCATATCATTTGGTCCTTCACATCGACAATGAAACACAGAAATTGCGCGGGTTTACTACAAAGGGCACAATGCCGACTTAAGTGCAAGAAGAACAATTCTTCTCATTCACTGTGGTTTGCTTTGAGCGTTTCCTGGGAGATCAGTATTAGATTCCGACACACAACTGCAGCTTTCCTCTATCCCTTGGTCCTTCACATTGACGATGAAACACAGAAATAGCGTCGGGATTTAATACAAAAGGCACAATTCCGACTTAGTATAAGAAGAGTTAATATTGTCTGTGTATGTGGTTTGTTTTGAGAGTTTCCTGGGAGATCAGTATTAGTTCCGAAACATAATTGCAGGTTTACTCTACACCTTGGACCTTCACATTGACGACGAAACCCAGAAATTGCGACGGGATTTAACACAAAATGCACAATGCCGACTTATGTACAAGAAGAGTAAATCTTCGCAATGTTTCTGCTTTGTTTTGAGCGTTTCCAGGGAGATGAGTATTTGATTCCGATGCGCTACTGCAGCTTTACTCTATCCCTTGGACCTTTACATTGACGATGAAACACAAAAATATCGCCGCGAAATAATACAAAAGGCACAATGCCGACATCAATACAAGAAGAGTAAATCTTCTAATTGTATGTGGTTTGCTTTGAGCGTTTCCTGGGAGATCGGTATTCGATGCCAATGCTCTACTGCAGCTTTATTCTATCCCTAAGTACCTTCACAATGACGATGAAACACAGAAATTGCGTCGGGATTAAATAGAAAAGGCACATTGCCGACGTAAGTACAAGAAGAGTAAATCTTCTCATTGTTTGTGGTTTGCTTTGTGCATTTCCTGGGTGATCAGTATTAGTTACGAAGCACAACTGCAGTTTTACACCATCCTTTGGACCTTCACATTGACGATGAAACCCAGATATTGCGTCGGGATTTAATTCAAAAGGCACAATGCCGACTTAAGTACAAGAAGAGTAAATATTCTCATTGTTTGTGGTTTGCTTTGAGCGTTTCCGGGGAGATCAGTATTAGATTCCGATGCACCACTGCAGCTTTACTCTATTCCTTGGAGCTTCCCATTGACGATGAAACACAGAAATTACGATCTGATTTAATACAAAAGGTGCAACGCCATCTTAAGTGGAACACCGGTAAATCTACTCATTGATCGTGTTTAGTTTGAGCGTTTCCGGGGAGATCAGTATTAGATTCCGTTGCACTACTGCAGCTTTACTCTATCCCTTGGACCTGCACATTGACGATGGAACGCAGAAATAGCGTCGGGATGTAATACAAAAGTCACAATGCCGACTTAAGTACAAGAAGAGTAAATCTTCCTAATGTTTCAGGTCTGCTTTGAGCGTTTCCTGTGAGATGAGTATTAGATTCCGATGCACTTCTGCAGCTTTACTCTACCCCTCGGACTTTCACATTGACGATTAGTCACAGACATTGCGTCGGGAATTATTACAAAATGCACAATTCGGACTTAAGTTCAAGAAGGGTATTTCTTCTCATTGATTGTGGATTGCTTTGAGCGTTTCCTGGGAGATCTGAATTTGATTCCGATGCACTACTGCTGCTGTACTCTATCCCTTGAACCTTTACTTTGACGATGAAACACAGAAATATCGCCGCGATATAATACAAAAGGCACAATGCCGACATAAGTACTATATGAGTAAATCATCTCATTGTTTGTGGTTTGCTATGAGCGTTTCCTGGGAGATCGTTATTAGATTCCGATGCACTACTGCAGCTTTAATGTATCCCTAGGACCTTCACATTGATGATAAAAGATAGAAATTGCGTCGGGATTTAATACAAGAGGCACATTGCCAACTTAAGTACAAGAAGAGTAAATCTTCTCATTGTTTGTGGTTTGCTTTGAGAGATTCCTGGGAGATCAGTATTAGTTCCGAAGCACAACTGCAGTTTTACTCCATCCTTTGGACCTTCACATCGTCGATGAAACCAAGAAATTACGGCGGGATTTAGTACAAAAGGCACAATGCCGACTTAAGCACAAGAAGAGTAACTCTTCTCATTGTTTGTGGTTTGCTTTGAGCATTTCCTGGGAGATCAATACTACATTCCGATGCACTACTGCAGCTTCACTCTATGCCTTGGACCTTCACATTGACGATGAAACACATTAAATGCGTCGGGATTTAATACTAAAGGCACAATGCCATCTTAAGTACAGGAGGAGTAAATATCCTCTTTGTTTGTTGTTTGCTTTGTGCGATTCCTGGGTGATCAGTATTAGATTCCATTGCACTACTGCAGGTTTACTTTATACCTAGGACCTTCTCATTGACGATGAGACACAGTAATAGTGTCAGGATTTAATACAAATGGCACAATGCCGTCTAAAGTACAAGGACAGTAAATCTTCTCATTGTATGTGGTTTATTTTGAGCGTATCCTGGGAGATCAGTATTAGATTCCGATGCACTACTGCAGCTTTACTCTATCTTTTGGACCTTCACAATGACGATGAAACACAGAAATTGCGTCGAGATTAAATAAAAAAGGTACATTGCCGACGTAAATACTAGAAGAGTAGATCTTCTCATTGTTTGTGGTTTGCTTTGCGCGTTTCCTGGGTGATCAGTATTAGTTCCGAATCACAAATGCAGATTTACTCCATCCTTTGGACCTTCACATTGACGATGAAACCCAGAAATTGCGTCGGGATTTAACATAAAAGGCACAATGCCGACTTAAGTACATGAAGAGTAATTCTTCTCAGTGTTTGAGGTTTGCTTTGAGCATTTCCTGGGAGATCAGTATTAGATTCCGATGCACTTCTGCAGCTGTACTCCACCCCTTGGACTTTCTCATTGACGATTAATCACAGAAATTGCGTCGGGATTTAATACAAAATGCACAATGCCGACATAAGTTCAAGAAGGGTAAATCATCTGATTGTTTGTGGATTGCTTTGAGCGTTTCCTGGGAGATCAGAATTAGATTCCGATGCACTACTACTGCTTTACTCTATCCCTTGGACCTTCACATTGACGATTAAACACAGAAATATCGCCGCGATATAATACAAAAGGCACAATGCCGACTTAAGTAATAGAAGATTTGAGCGGTGCCTGGGGGATCAGTACTAGATTCCGATGCACTACTGCAGCTTTAATCTATCCTTAGGACCTTCACATTTTCGATGAAACACAGAAAATGTGACGGGATTTAATACAAAAGGGCCTATGCCGACTCAAGTGCAGGAGGATTAAATCTTCTCATTGTTTGTGGTTTGCTTTGTACGTTTCCTGGGAGATCAGTAATAGTTCCGAAGCACAAATGCAGTTTTACTTCATCCTTTGGACCTTCACATTGACGATGAAACCCAGAAATTGCGTCGGGTTTCAATACAAAAGCCACAATGCCGACTTAAGTACAAGATGAGTAAATCTTCTCATTGTTTGTGGTTTGCTTTGAGCGTTTCCTGGGAGATCAGTATTAGATTTCGATGCACTACTGCTACTTTACTCTATCCCCTGGACTTTCACATTGACGTTGAAAAGCAGAAATTGCGTCGGAATTCAATACAAAAGGCACAATGGGGACTTAAGTGCAAGAAGAGTAAATCCTTTCATTTTTTGTGGTTTGATTTGAGCGTTTCCTGGGACATCAGTACTGGATTCGAATGCACTACTGTAGCTTTAATCTATCCCTTGGACCTTAACATTGTCGATGAAAGACAGAAATTGCGTCGGGATTTAATACAAAAGGCACAATGCCGACTTAAGTACAAGAGGAGTAAATATTCTCTTTGAGGTTTGGTTTGAGCGTTTCCTGGGAGATCAGTATTAGATTCCGATGCACTACTGCTACTTTACCGCTTGGTCCCACACATTGACGATGAAACACAGAAATTGCGTCGGGATTTAATACAAAAGGCACAATGATGACTTAAGTACCAGAAGAGTAAATGTTCTTATTGTTTGTGGTATGCTTTGAGCGTTTCCTGGGGGATCAGTACTAGATCCCGATGTACTACTGCAGATTTACTCAAACCTTTGGAGCTTCACATTGACGATGAAACACAGAAAACGCGTCGGGATTTAATAGAAAAGGCACAATGCCGACTTAAGTACAAGAGTAGAAAATATACTTTTTGTTTGTGGTATGCTTTAAGCGTTTCCTCGGAGATCAGTATTAGATTCCAATGCACTACAGCAGCTTCACTCTACCCTTGGACCTCCACATTGACGACGAAACACAGAAATTGCGTCTGTATTTAATGCAAATGGCACAATGCCGACTAAAGTACGAGGAGAGAAAATCTTCTCATTGTTTGTAATTTGCTTTGAGCGTTTCCTGGGAGATCAATATTAGATTCCCATGCACAACTGCAGTTTTACTCTATCCCTTGTACCCTCCCATTGACGTTGAAACATAGAAATTGTGTCGGGATTTAATACAAAAGGCACAATGCCTTCCTAAGTACAAGAAGAGTAAAACTTCTCAGTGTTTGAGCTTTGATTTGAGTGTTTCCTGGGAGATAAGTACTGGATTCGAATGCACTACTGTAGCTTTAATCTATCCCTTGGACCTTAACATTGTCGATGAAAGACAGAAATTGCGTCGGGATTTAATACAAAAGGCACAATGCCGACTTAAGTACAAGAGGAGTAAATATTCTCTTTGAGGTTTGGTTTGAGCGTTTCCTGGGAGATCAGTATTAGATTCCGATGCACTACTGCTACTTTACCGCTTGGTCCCACACATTGACGATGAAACACAGAAATTGCGTCGGGATTTAATACAAAAGGCACAATGATGACTTAAGTACCAGAAGAGTAAATGTTCTTATTGTTTGTGGTATGCTTTGAGCGTTTCCTGGGGGATCAGTACTAGATCCCGATGTACTACTGCAGATTTACTCAAACCTTTGGAGCTTCACATTGACGATGAAACACAGAAAACGCGTCGGGATTTAATAGAAAAGGCACAATGCCGACTTAAGTACAAGAGTAGAAAATATACTTTTTGTTTGTGGTATGCTTTAAGCGTTTCCTCGGAGATCAGTATTAGATTCCAATGCACTACAGCAGCTTCACTCTACCCTTGGACCTCCACATTGACGACGAAACACAGAAATTGCGTCTGTATTTAATGCAAATGGCACAATGCCGACTAAAGTACGAGGAGAGAAAATCTTCTCATTGTTTGTAATTTGCTTTGAGCGTTTCCTGGGAGATCAATATTAGATTCCCATGCACAACTGCAGTTTTACTCTATCCCTTGTACCCTCCCATTGACGTTGAAACATAGAAATTGTGTCGGGATTTAATACAAAAGGCACAATGCCTTCCTAAGTACAAGAAGAGTAAAACTTCTCAGTGTTTGAGCTTTGATTTGAGTGTTTCCTGGGAGATAAGTACTGGATTTGAATGCACTACTGTAGCTTTAATCTATCCCTTGGACCTTAACATCGACGATGAAACACAGAAATTGCGTCGGGATATAATGCAAAATGCACAATGGCGACTTAAGTAAAAGAGGAGTAAATATTCTCTATGTTTGTGGTTTGGTTTTAGCGTCTCCTGGGAGATCAGTATTAGATTCCGATGCACTACCTCAGCTTTACTCTATTCCTTGGACGTTCACATTGACGAAGACTCACAGAAATTGCGTCGGGATTTAATACAAAAGGCACAATGCTGACTTAAGTACAAGAAGAGTAAATCTTCTCACTGTTTGCGGTTTGCTTTGAGCGTTTCCTGCGAGATCAGTCTTAAATTCCGATGCATTTCTGCAGCTTTACTCCATCCGTTGGATCTTCACATTGACGATGAAACACAGAAATAGCGTCGGGATTTAATACAAAAGACACGATGATGACTTAAGTACAAGAAGAGTAAATCTTCTCTTCGTTTGTGGTTAGCTTTTAGCGTTACCTGGGAGATCAGTATTAATTTCCGATGCACTACTGCAGCTTTACTCTATCCCTTGGACCTTCACATTGACGATGAAACACAGTAATTGCGTCAGGATTTAGTACAAAAGGCACAATGCCAACTTACGTACAAGGAGGGAGAATCTTCTCATTGTTTGTGGTTTGCTTTGAGCGTCTCCTGGGAGATCAATATTAGATTCCGATGCACTACTACAGCCTTACACTATCCCTTGGACCTACACAATGACGATGAAACACAGATATTGCGTCGGGATTTAATACAAAAGGCACAATGCCGACTTAAGTACCAGAAGAGTAAATACTCTTATTGTTTATGGTTTGCTTTGAGCGTTTCCTGGGAGAACAGTATTAGATTCCGATGCACTACTGCAGCTTTACTCTATCCCTTGCTCCTTCACATAGACGATGAAACACAGAAATTGCATCGGGATGTAATAAAAAAGGTACAATGCCGACTTAGGTACAAGAAGAGTAATTCTTCTCACGGTTTGTGGCTTATTTTGAGCGTTTCTTGGGAGATCAATATTAGATTCCGATTCACTACTGCAGCTTGACGCTATCCCTTCTACCTTTACATTTACGATGAAACACAGAAACTGCGCCGGATTTTATGCCAAAGGCACAAAGCCGACTTAAGTACAAGAAGATTGAATCTTCTCATTGACTGTGGTTTGCTTTGAGCGTTTGCTGGGAGATCAGTATTAGATTCCAATGCACTACTCCAGCTTTACTCTATCCCTTGGACCTGCACATTGTCGATGAAACACAGAAATAGTGTCGGGATTTAATACAAAATGCACAATGACGACTTAAGTGGAAGAAGAGTAAATCTTCTTATTGTTTGCGGTTTGCTTTCAGCGATTCCTGGGAGATCAGTATTTGATTCTGATGCACTACTGCAGCCTGACTGTATCCCTTGGAACTTCACATTGAAGATGAAGCACAGAAATAGCGTCGGGATTTAATACAAAAGACACGATGATGACTTAAGTACAAGAAGAGTAAATCTTCTCATCGTTTGTGGTTAGCTTTTAGCGTTACCTGGGAGATCAGTACTAGATTCCGATGCACTACTGCAGCTTTTCTCTATCCCTTGGACCTTCACATTGACGAAGAAACACAGAAATTGCAATGGATTTAATACGAAAGGCACAATGCCGACTTGAGTACTAGAGGAGTAAATCTTCTCATTGTTTGGGGTTTGGTTAGAGCGTTTCTTGGGGTATCAGTACTAGATTCCGATGCACTACTGCAGCATTACTCTATCCCTTGGACCTTCACATTGACGATGAAACACAGTAATTGCGTCAGGATTTAATACAAAATGCACAATGCCAACTTAAGTACAAGGCGAGAGAATCTTCTCATTGTTTGTGGTTTGCTTTGAGCGTTTCCTGGGAGATCAGTATTAGATTCCGATGCACTACTACAGCCTTACACTATCCCTTGGACCTACACAATGACGATGAAACACAGATATTGCGTCGGGATTTAATACAAAAGGCACAATGCCGACTTAAGGACCAGAAGAGTAAATACTCTTATTGTTTATGGTTTGCTTTGAGCGTTTCCTGGGGGATCAGTACTAGATTCCGATGCACTACTGCAGCTTTACCAATCGTTTGGAACTTCACATTGACAATGAAACACAGAAAATGCGTCGGGATTTAATACAAAAGGCACAATGCCAACTTAAGTACAAGGAGAGAGAACCTTCTCATTGTTTGTGGTTTGCTTTGAGCGTTTCCTGGTAGATCATTATTAGATTCCGATGTACTACTACAGCCTAACACTATTCCTTGGACCTACACATTGACGATGAAACACAGTTATTGCGTCTGGATTTAATACAAAAGGCACAATGCCGACTAAAGTACAAGGAGAGTAGACCTTCTCATTGCTAGTGGTTTGCCTTGAGCGTTTCCTGGGAGAACAGTATTAGATTCCGATGCACTACTGCAGCTTTGCTCTATCCCTTGGCCTTCACATTGGCGACGAAACAAAGAAATTGCGTCGGGATTTAATACAAAAGGCACAATGCCGACTTACGTACAAGAAGCGTAGATCTTCTCATTGTTCTTGGTTTGTTTTGAGCGTGTCCTGGGAGATGAGTATGAGATTCCGATGCACTACTGCAGCTTCACTCTATCCCTTGGACCTTCACATTGACGATGAAACACAGAAATTGCATCGGGATTAAACACAAAACGCACAATGCCGACTCAAGTACCAGAGGAGCAAATCATCCCATTGTTTGCGGTTTGCTTAGAGCGTTTTCTGGGGGATCAGTATTAGATTCCGATGCACTACTGCAGCCTTACTCCATCCCTTGCTCCTTCACATTGACGATGAAACACAGAAATTACATCGGGATGTAATAAAAAAGGCACAATGCCGACTTAGGTACAAGAAGAGTAATTCTTCTCACTGTTTGTGGTTTGTTTTGAGCGTTCCTTGGGAGATCAGTATTAGATTCCGATTCACTACTGCAGCTTGACGCTATCTCTTGGACCTTTACATTTACGATGAAACACAGGAATTGCGTCGGGATTTTATACCAAAGGCACAAAGCCAATTTAAGTACAAGAAAATTGAATCTTCTCAATGATTGTGGTTTGCTTTGAGCGTTTCTTTAGAGATCAGTATTAGATTCCAATGCACTACTCCAGCTTTACTGTATCCCTTGGACCTGCACATTGTCGATGAAACACAGAAATAGCGTCGGGATTATATACAAAATCCGCAATGACGACTTAAGTGCAAGAAGAGTAAATCTTCTTATTGTTTGCGGTTTGCTTTGAGCGGTTTCTGGGAGATCAATATTTGATTCTGATGCACTACTGTCGCCTCACTGTATCCCTTGGACCTTCACATTGACGATGAAACACAGAAATTGCGTCGGGATTTAATGCAAAAGACACAATGCCGACTTAAGTACAAGAAGAGTAAATCTTCAAATTGTTTGTGGTTTGCTTTTGCGTTTCCTGTGATATCACTATTTGTTTCCGATGCACTACTGCAGCTTTACTCTATCCCTTCGACAATCACAGATAGGATGGAACACAGAAATTGCGTCGGGGTTTAATACAAAAGGCTCAATACCGACTTAAGTACAAGGATAGTAAATCTTCTCATTGCTTGTGGTTAGCTTTGAGCGTTTCCTGGGAGATCAGTATTAGATTCCGAACTACTGCTGCTTTCCTCTATCCCTTGGAACTTCACATTGACGACGAAACACAGAAATTGCGTCGGGACTTAATACAAATGGCTCAATGCCGACTTAAGTACAAGCGGAGTAAATCTTCTCATTGTTTGTGGTTTGCTTTGAGCGTTCCTGGGGGATCAGTACTAGATTCCGATGCACTACTGCAGCTTCACTCTATCCGTTGGACATTCACATAGACGATGTAACACAGATGTAGTGTCGGGATTTAATACAAATGGCACCATGACGCCTTAAGTGCAAGAAGAGTATATCTTCCTATTGTTTGTGGTTTGCTTTGAGCGTTTCCAGAGAGATTTGTATTAGATTCCGTAGCACTACTGCAGCTTTACTCTATACCTTGGGCCTTTGCTTAGACGATGAAACACAGAAAACGCGTCGGGATGTAATAGAAGAGGCACAATGCCTACTTAAGTACAAGCAGAGTATATGTTCTCATTGTTTGTGGTTTGCTTTGAGCGTTTCCTGGGAGATCAGTATTAGATTCCGATGCAATTGTGCAGCTTTACTCCATACCTTGGACCTTCGCATTGACGATGAAACACAGAAATTGCGTCGGGATTTAATACAAAAGGCACAATCCCGACTTAAGTACAAGAAGAGTAAATCTTCTCATTGTTTGTGGTTTGCTTTGAGCGTTTCCTTGGAGACCAGTAATAGATTCCGACGCACTACTGCAGCTTTACTCTATCCCTTGGAACTTCACATTAACGATGAACCACAGAAATTGCGTCGGGATTTATCACGAAATGCACAATGCCGACTTAAGTACAAAAGGTTAAATCTTCTCATAGTTTGTGGTTTGCTCTGAGCGTTACATGGGAGGTCAGTATTAGATTCCGATGCACTACTGCAGCTTTACACTATCCCTTGCTCCTTCACATTGACGATGAAACACAGAAATTGCATCGGGTTGTAATAAAAAAGGCACAATGCCGACTTAGGTACAAGAAGAGTAATTCTTCTCACGGTTTGTGGCTTGTTTTGAGCGTTTCTTGGGAGATCAATATTAGATTCCGATTCACTACTGCAGCTTGACGCTATCCCTTGGACCTTTACATTTACGATGAAACACAGAAACTGCGTCGGGATTTTATACCAAAGGCACAAAGCCGACTTAAGTACAAGAAGATTGAATCTTCTCATTGATTGTGGTTTGCTTTGAGCGTTTCCTGGGAGACCAGTATTAGATTCCAATGCACTACTCCAGCTTTACTCTATCCCTTGCACCTGCACATTGTCGATGAAACACAGAAATAGTGTCGGGATTTAATACAAAATGCACAATGACAACTTAAGTACAAGAAGAGTAAATCTTCTCATCGTTTGTGGTCAGCTTTTAGCGTTACCTGGGAGATCAGTACTAGATTCCGATGCACTACTGCAGCTTTTCTCTATCCCTTGGACCTTCACATTGACGAAGAAACACAGAAATTGCAATGGATTTAATACGAAAGGCACAGTGCCGACTTAAGTACGAGAGGAGTAAATCTTCTCATTGTTTGGGGTTTGGTTAGAGCGTTTCTTGGGGTATCAGTACTGGATTCCGATGCACTACTGCAGCTTTACTCTGTCCCTTGGACCTTCACATTGACTATGAAACACAGTAATTGCGTCAGGATTTAATACAAAAGGCACAATGTCAACTTAAGTACAAGGAGAGAGAATCTTCTCATTGTTTGTGGTTTGCTTTGAGCGTTTCCTGGGAGATCAGTATTAGATTCCGATGTACTACTACAGCCTAACACTATTCCTTGGGCCTACACATTGACGATGAAACACAGATATTGCGTCTGGATTTAATACAAAAGACACAATGCCGACTAAAGTACAAGGAGAGTAGACCTTCTCATTGCTTGTGGTTTGCCTTGAGCGTTTCCTGGGAGAACAGTATTAGATTCCGATGCACTACTGCAGCTTTGCTCTATCCCTTGGACCTTCACATTGACGACGAAACAAAGAAATTGCGTCGGGATTTAATACAAAAGGCACAATGCCGACTTACGTACAAGAAGCGTAGATCTTCTCAATGTTCTTGGTTTGATTTGAGCGTGTCCTGGGAGATGAGTATGAGATTCCGATGCACTACTGCAGCTTCACTCTATCCCTTGGACCTTCACGTTGACGATGAAACACAGAAATTGCATCGGGATTAAACACAAAACGCACAATGCCGACTCAAGTACCAGAGGAGCAAATCATCCCATTGTTTGCGGTTTGCTTAGAGCGTTTTCTGGGGGATCAGTATTAGATTCCGATGCACTGCTGCAGCCTTACTCCAGCCCTTGCTCCTTCACATTGACGATGAAACACAGAAATTACATCGGGATGTAAGAAAAAAGGCACAATGCCGACTTAGGTACAAGAAGAGTAATTCTTCTCACTGTTTGTGATTTGTTTTGAGCGTTCCTTGGGAGATCAGTATTAGATTCCGATTCACTACTGCAGCTTGACGCTATCCCTTGGACCTTTACATTTACGATGAAACACAGGAATTGCGTCGGGATTTTATACCAAAGGCACAAAGCCGATTTAAGTACAATAAAATTGAATCTTCTCAATGATTGTGGTTTGCTTTGAGCGTTTCTTGGGAGATCAGTATTAGATTCCAATGCACTACTCCAGCTTTACTCTATCCCTTGGACCTGCACATTGTCGATGAAACACAGAAATAGTGTCGGGATTTAATACAAAATACGCAATGACGACTTAAGTGCAAGAAGAGTAAATCTTCTAATTGTTTGCGGTTTGCTTTGAGCGGTTTCTGGGAGATCAATATTTGATTCTGATGCACTACTGCAGCCTGACTGTATCCCTTGGACCTTCACATTGACGAAGAAACACAGAAATTGCGTCGGGATTTAATGCAAAAGACACAATGCCGACTTAAGTACAAGAAGAGTAAATCTTCAAATTGTTTGTGGTTTGCTTTAGCGTTTCCTGTGATATCACTATTTGTTTCCGATGCACTACTGCAGCTTTACTCTATCCCTTGGACAATCACAGATAGGATGGAACGCAGAAATTGCGTCGGGGTTTAATACAAAAGGCTCAATACCGACTTCAGTACAAGGATAGTAAATCTTCTCATTGCTTGTGGTTAGCTTTGAGCGTTTCCTGGGAGATCAGTATTAGATTCCGAACTACTGCTGCTTTCCTCTATCCCTTGGAACTTCACATTGACGACGAAACACAGAAATTGCGTCGGGACTTAATACAAATGGCTCAATGCCGACTTAAGTACAAGAGGAGAAAATCTTCTCATTGTTTGTGGTTTGCTTTGAGCGTTCCTGGGGGATCAGTACTAGATTCCGATGCACTACTGCAGCTTCACTCTATCCGTTGGACATTCACATTGACGATGTAACACAGATATAGTGTCGGGATTTAATACAAATGGCACCATGACGCCTTAAGTGCAAGAAGAGTAAATCTTCCTATTGTTTGTGGTTTGCTTTGAGCGTTTCCTGAGAGATCAGTGTTAGATTCCGATGCAATACTGCAGTTTTACTCTATCCCTTGGACCTTCACATTGACGATGAAACACAGAAATTGCATCGGGATTAAATAAAAAACGTACAATGCCGACTTAAGTACAAGAGGAGTATATCTTCCCATTGTTTGTGGTTTGCTTTGAGCGTTTCCAGGGAGATTTGTATTAGATTCCGTAGCACTACTGCAGCTTTACTCTATATCTTGGGCCTTTGCTTAGACGAAGAAACACAGAAAACGCGTCGGGATATAATAGAAGAGGCACAATGCCTACTTAAGTACAAGCAGAGTATATGTTCTCATTGTCTGTGGTTTGCTTTGAGCGTTTCCTGGCAGATCAGTATTAGATTCCGATGCACTTGTGCAGCTTTACTCCGTACCTTGGACCTTCGCATTGACGATGAAACACAGAAATTGCGTCGGGATTTAATACAAAAGGTACAATCCCGACTTAAGTACAAGAAGAGTAAATCTTCTCATTGTTTGTGGTTTGCTTTGAGCGTTTCCTTGGAGACCAGTAATAGATTCCGACGCACAACTGCAGCTTTACTCTATCCCTTGGAACTTCACATTAACGATGAACCACAGAAATTGCGTCGGGATTTATCACGAAAGGCACAATGCCGACTTAAGTACAAAAGGTTAAATCTTCTCATAGTTTGTGGTTTGCTCTGAGCGTTACATGGGAGGTCAGTATTAGATTTCGATGCACTACTGCAGCTTTACTCTATCCCTTGGACATTCACATTGACGATGAAACACAGAAATTGCGTCGGGATGTAATACATAAGGCACAACGCCGACTTAAGTACAAGAAGAGTAAATCTTCTCATTGTTTGTGGTTTGCTTTGAGCGTTTCCTTGGAGACCAGTAATAGATTCCGACGCACTACTGCAGCTTTACTCTATCCGTTGGAACTTCACATTAACGATGAACCACAGAAATTGCGTCGGGATGTAACACAAAAGGCTCATTGCCGACTTAAGTACAAGAAGAGTAAATCCTCTCACTGTTTGTGGTATGCTTTGATCGTTTCTTGGGAGATCAGTCTTAAATTCCGTTGCACTACTGCAGCATTACTCTATCCCTTGGACCTTCACATTGACGATGAAACACAGAAATAGTGTCGGGATTTAATACAAAAGGCACAATGCCGACTTAAGTACAAGAGGAGTAAATCTTCTCATTGTTTATGTTTTCCATTGAGCGTTCCTGGAGAATCAGTACCAGATTCCGATGCACTACTGCAGCTTTACTCTATCCCTTGGACCTTTACATTGACGTTGGAACACAGAGATAGCTTCGAGATTTAATACAAAAGGCACAATGCCGACTTAAGTACATGGAGAGTAAATCTTCTCATTGTTTGTGGTTTGCTTTGAGCGTTTCCTGGGAGATCAGTATTGGATTCCGATGCACTGCTGCAGCTTTACGCTATCCCTTGGATCTTCACATTATCGATGAAACCCAGAAATTGCGTCGGGATTTAGTACGAAAAGGAAAATGCCGGCTTAAGTACAAGAAAGTTAAATGTTTTCATTTTTTGTGGTTTGTTTGAGCGTTTCCTGGAAGATCACTATTATATTCCAATGCACTACTGCATCTTTACTCTATCCCTTGGACCTTCACATAGACGATGAAACACAGAAATTGCTTCGGGATTTAATGCAAAAGACACAATGCCGACTTAAGTACAAGGAGAGCAAATCTTCTCATTGTTTGAGGTTTGCTTTGAGCGTTCCTGGGGAATCAATACCAGATTCCGATGCATCACTGCAGCTTTGTCTATCCCTTGGACCTTCACATTGACGATGAAACACATAAATTGCGTCGGGATTCAATACAAAAGGCACAATGCCGACTTAAGTACAAGAAGAGTAAATCTTCTCATTGTTTGTGGTTTGCTCTGAGCGTTTCCTGGGAGATCAGTATTTGATTGCGATGCACTACTCTAGCTTAACCTTATCCCTTGTACCTTCACATTGACGATGAAGGACAGAAATTGCGTCGGGATTTAATACAAAAGGCAGAATGACGACTTAAGTACAAGCAGGTTAAATCTTCTCATTGTTTGTGGTTTGTTTGAGCGTTTCCTGGGAGATCACTATTATATTCCGATGCACTTCTGCAGCTTTACTGTATCCATTTGACCTTCACATTGACGATGAAACACAGATATTGCGCTGGGATTTAATACAAATGGCTCAATGCCGACTTAAGTACAAGAGGAGTAAATCTTCTCATTGTTTGTGGTTTGCTTTGAGCGTTCCTGTGGGATCAGTACTAGATTCCGATGCACTACTGCAGCTTCACTCTATCCGTTGGACATTCACATAGACGATGTAACACAGATATAGTGTCGGGATTTAATACAAATGGCACCATGACGCCTTAAGTGCAAGAAGAGTAAAACTTCCTATTGTTTGTGGTTTGCTTTGAGCATTTCCTGAGAGATCAGTGTTAGATTCCGATGGAATACTGCAGTTTTACTCTATCCCTTGGACCTTCACATTGACGATGAAACACAGAAATAGCATCGGGATTAAATAAAAAACGCACAATGCCGACTTAAGTACAAGAGGAGTATATCTTCCCATTGTTTGTGGTTTGCTTTGAGCGTTTCCAGAGAGATTTGTATTAGATTCCGTAGCACTACTGCTGCTTTACTCTATATCTTGGGCCTTTGCTTAGACGATGAAACACAGAAAACGCGTCGGGATATAATAGAAGACGCACAATGCCTACTTAAGTACAAGCAGAGTATATGTTCTCCTTGTTTGTGGTTTGCTTTGAGCGTTTCCTGGGAGATCAGTATTAGATTCCGATGCACTTGTGCAGCTTTACTCCATACCTTGGACCTTCGCATTGACGATGAAACACAGAAATTGCGTCGGGATTTAATACAAAAGGCACAATCCCGACTCAAGTACAAGAAGAGTAAATCTTCTCATTGTTTGTGGTTTGCTTTGAGCGTTTCCTTGGAGACCAGTTATTGATTCCGACGCACTACTGCAGCTTTACTCTATCCCTTGGAACTTCACATTAACGATGAACCACAGAAATTGCGTCGGGATTTATCACGAAAGGCACAATGCCGACTTAAGTACAAAAGGTTAAATCTTCTCATAGTTTGTGGTTTGCTCTGAGCGTTACATGGGAGGTCAGTATTAGATTTCGATGCACTACTGCAGCTTTACTCTATCCCTTGGACATTCACATTGACGATGAAACACAGAAATTGCGTCGGGATTTAATACATAAGGCACAACGCCGACTTAAGTACAAGAAGAGTAAATCTTCTCATTGTTTGTGGTTTGCTTTGAGCGTTTCCTTGGAGACCAGTAATAGATTCCGACGCACTACTGCAGCTTTACTCTATCCGTTGGAACTTCACATTAACGATGAACCACAGAAATTGCGTCGGGATGTAACACAAAAGGCTCATTGCCAACTTAAGTACAAGAAGAGTAAATCCTCTCACTGTTTGTGGTATACTTTGAGCGTTTCTTGGGAGATCAGTCTTAAATTCCGTTGCACTACTGCAGCATTACTCTATCCCTTGGACCTTCACATTGACGATGAAACACAGAAATAGTGTCGGGATTTAATACAAAAGGCACAATGCCGACTTAAGTACAAGAGGAGTAAATCTTCTCATTGTTTATGTTTTCCATTGAGCGTTCCTGGAGAATCAGTACCAGATTCCGATGCAGTACTGCAGCTTTACTCTATCCCTTGGACCTTTACATTGACGTTGGAACACAGAGATAGCTTCGAGATTTAATACAAAAGGCACAATGCCGACTTAAGTACATGAAGAGTAAATCTTCTCATTGTTTGTGGTTTGCTTTGAGCGTTTCCTGGGAGATCAGTATTGGATTCCGACGCACTGCTGCAGCTTTACGCTATCCCTTGGATCTTCACATTATGGATGAAATCCAGAAGTTGCGTCGGGATTTAGTACGAAAAGGAAAATGCCGGCTTAAGTACAAGAAAGTTAAATGTTTTCTTTTTTTGTGGTTTGTTTGAGCGTTTCCTGGAAGATCACTATTATATTCCAATGCACTACTGCATCTGTACTCTATCCCTTGGACCTTCACATAGACGATGAAACACAGAAATTGCTTCGGGATTTAATGCAAAAGACACAATGCCGACTTAAGTACATGGAGAGCAAATCTTCTCATTGTTTGAGGTTTGCTTTGAGCGTTCCTGGGGAATCAATACCAGATTCCGATGCATCACTGCAGCTTTAGTCTATCCCTTGTACCTTCACATTGACGATGAAGGACAGAAATTGCGTCGGGATTTAATACAAAAAGCAGAATGACGACTTAAGTACAAGCAGGTTAAATCTTCTCATTGTTTGTGGTTTGTTTGAGCGTTTCCTGGGAGATCACTATTATATTCCGATGCACTTCTGCAGCTTTACTGTATCCCTTTGACCTTCACATTGACGATGAAACACAGATATTGCGCTGGGATTTAATACAAAAGGCACAATGCCGACATAAGTATAAGAGGAGTAAGTCTTCTCTTCGTTTGTGGTTTGCTTTGAGCGTTCCTGGGGAATCAGTACTAGATTCCGATGCACTACTGCAAATTTACTCTATCCCTAGGACCTTTATATTGACGATGAAAGACAGATATTGCTTCGAGATTTAATGCAAACGCACAATGCCGACTCATATACAAGAAGCGTAGATCTTCTCATTGTTTTTGGTTTGTTTTGAGCGTGTCCTGGGAGATGAGTATGAGATTCCGATGCACTACTGCAGCTTCACTCTATCCCTTGGACCTTCACATTGACGATGGAACGCAGAAGTTGCATCGGGATTAAACACAAAACGCACAATGCCGACTCAAGTACCAGAGGAGTAAATCATCCATTTGTTTGCGGTTTGCTTAGACCGTTTTCTGGGGGATCAGTATTAGATTCCGATGCACCACTGCAGCCGTACTGCATCCCTAGCTCCTTCACATTGACGATGAAACACAGAAATTACATCGGGATGTAATAAAAAAGGCACAATGCCGACTTAGGTACAAGAAGAGTAATTCTTCTCACTGTCTGTGGTTTGTTTTGAGCGTTTCTTGGGAGATCAGTATTAGATTCCGATTCACTACTGCAGCTTGACGCTATCCCTTGCACCTTTACATTTACGATGAAACACAGGAATTGCGTCGGGATTTTATACCAAAGGCACAAAGCCGACTTAAGTACAAGAAAATTGAATCTTCTCATTGATTGTGGTTTCCTTTGAGCGGTTCCTGGGAGATCAGTATTTGATTCTCATGCACTACTGCAGCCTGACTCTATCCCTTGGACCTTCACATTGACGATGAAACACAGAAATTGCGTCGGGA
This sequence comes from Schistocerca piceifrons, assembly GCF_021461385.2. Classification (NCBI taxonomy): domain Eukaryota; kingdom Metazoa; phylum Arthropoda; class Insecta; order Orthoptera; family Acrididae; genus Schistocerca; species Schistocerca piceifrons. The sequence goes on along the minus strand of NC_060139.1, from coordinate 1,120,208,695 downwards.
TTTAATGCAAAAGACACAATGCCGACTTAAGTACAAGAAGAGTAAATCTTCTCATTGTTTGTGGTTTGCTCTGAGCGTTTCCTGGGTGATCAGTATTTGATTGTGATGCACTACTCTAGCTTAACCTTATCCCTTGTACCTTCACATTGACGATGAAGGACAGAAATTGCCTCGGGATTTAATACAAAAGGTAGAATGACAACTTAAGTACAAGCAGGATATATCTTCACATTGTTTGTTGTTTGTATGAGCTGTTCCTGGGAGATCAGTATTACATTCCGATGCACAACTGCAGCTTTACTCTATCCCTTGGACTTTCACATTGAAGATGAAACACAGAAATTGCTTCGGGATTAAATACAAAAGGCTCAATGCCGACATAAGTACACGGGGAGTAAGTCTTCTCTTTGTTTGTGGTTTGCTTTGGGCGTTCCCTGGGAATCAGTACTAGATTCCAATGCACTACTGCAAATTTACTCTATCCCTAGGACCTTTATATTGACGATGAAAGACAGATATTGCTTCGGGATTTAATGCAAAACGCACAACGCCGACTTATGTACAAGAAGAGTAAATCTTCTCATTGTTTGTGGTTTGCGTTGGTCGTTTCTTGGGAGATCAGTATAAGTATCCGAAGCTCTGTTGCAGCTTTACTCTATCCCTTTCACCTTCAGATTGACGATGAGATACTGAAATTGCGTCGGGATTTAAAACAAAAGGCACAATGCCAACTTAAGTACAAAAATAGTAAATCTTCTCATTGTTTGTGGTTTGCTTTGAGCTTCCTGGGATATCAGTATTAGATCCCGATTCACTACTGCAGCTTTACTCTATTCCTTGGACCTTCACATTGACGATGAAACACAGAAATTGTGCCGGGATCTAATACAAAAGGCACAATGCCGACGTAAGTACAAGAGGAGTAAATCTTCTCTTGGTTTGTGGTTTGCCTTGAGCGTTCCTGGGGAATCAGTACAAGATTCCAATGCACTAGGGCAGCTTTACTCTATCCCTTGGACCTTTACATTGACGATGAAACACAGAAAATGCGTCGGGATTTAATACGAAAGGCACAATACCGACTTAAGTACAAGAAGAGTAAATCTTCTCATTGTTTGTGGTTTGCTTTGAGCGTCTCCTGTGAGATCAGAACTACACTCCTGGAAATGGAAAAAAGAACACATTGACACTGGTGTGTCAGACCCACCATACTTGCTCCGGACACTGCGAGAGGGCTGTACAAGCAATGATCACACGCATGGCACAGCAGACACACCAGGAACCGCGGTGTTGGCCGTCGAATGGCGCTAGCTGCGCAGCATTTGTGCACCGCCGCCGTCAGTGTCAGCCAGTTTGCCGTGGCATACGCAGCTCCATCGCAGTCTTTAACACTGGTAGCATGCCGCGACAGCGTGGACGTGAACCGTACGTGCAGTTGACGGACTTTGAGCGAGGGCGTATAGTGGGAATGCGGGAGGCCGGGTGGACGTACCGCCGAATTGCTCAACACGTGGGGCGTGAGGTCTCCACAGTACATCGATGTTGTCGCCAGTGGTCGGCGGAAGGTGCACGTGCCCGTCGACCTGGGACCGGACCGCAGCGACACACGGATGCACGCCAAGACCGTAGGATCCTACGCAGTGCCGTAGGGGACCGCATCGCCACTTCCCAGCAAATTAGGGACACTGTTGCTCCTGGGGTATCGGCGAGGAGCATTCGCAACCGTCTCCATGAAGCTGGGCTACGGTCCCGCACACCGTTAGGCCGTCTTCCGCTCACGCCCCAACATCGTGCAGCCCGCCTCCAGTGGTGTCGCGACAGGCGTGAATGGAGGGACGAATGGAGACGTGTCGTCTTCAGCGATGACAGTCGCTTCTGCCTTGGTGCCAATGGTGGTCGTATGCGTGTTTGGCGCCGTGCAGGTGAGCGCCACAATCAGGACTGCATACGACCGAGGCACACAGGGCCAACACCCGGCATCATGGTGTGGGGAGCGATTTCCTACACTGGCCGTACACCACTGGTGATCGTCGAGGGGACACTGAATAGTGCACGGTACATCCAAACAGTCATCGAACCCATCGTTCTACCATTCCTAGACCGGCAAGGGAACTTGCTGTTCCAACAGGACAATGCACGTCCGCATGTATCCCGTGCCACCCAACGTGCTCTAGAAGGTGTAAGTCAACTACCCTGGCCAGCAAGATCTCCGGATCTGTCCCCCATTGAGCATGTTTGGGACTGGATGAAGCGTCGTCTCACGCGGTCTGCACGTCCAGCACGAACGCTGGTCCAACTGAGGCGCCAGGTGGAAATGGCATGGCAAGCCGTTCCACAGGACTACATCCAGCATCTCTACGATCGTCTCCATGGGAGAATAGCAGCCTGCATTGCTGCGAAAGGTGGATAGACACTGTACTAGTGCCGACATTGTGCATGCTCTGTTGCCTGTGTCTATGTGCCTGTGGTTCTGTCAGTGTGATCATGTGATATATCTGACCCCAGGAATGTGTCAATAAAGTTTCCCCTTCCTGGGACAATGAATTCACGGTGTTCTTATTTCAATTTCAAGGAGTGTAGATTGAGATGCACTACTGCACCTTTACTCTATCCCGTGAAACTTCACTTTGACGATGAAACACATATATTGGGTCGGGATTTAATACAAGAGGCATAATGCCGACTTAAGTACAAGAAGAGTCAATCTTCTCATTGTTTGTGTTTCCCTTGGAGCGTTCCTCGGGAATCAGTACCAGATTCCGATGCACTATTGCAGCTTTACTCTATCCCTTGGACCTTTACATTGACGATGAAACACAGAAATCGCGTCGGGATTTAATACAAATGGCACAATGCCGACTTAAGTCCAAGAAGAGTAAATCTTCTCATTGTTTGTGTTTTCCTTTGAGTGTTCCTTGGGAAACAGTACCAGATTCCGATGCACAACTGCAGCTTTACTCTATCCCTTGAACCGTCACATTGACGATGAAACACAGATATTGTGTCAGGATTTAATAAAAAAGGCACAATGACGACTTAAATACAAGCAGGTTAAATCTTCTAATTGTTTGTGGTTTGTTTGAGCGTTTCCTGGGAGATCACTATTATATACCGATGCACTACTGCAGCTTTACTCTACCCCTTGGACCTTCACATTGACGATGAAACACAGAAATTTCGTCAGGATGTAATGCAAAAGGCACAATGCCGAGTTAAGTATAAGATGGGTATATCTTCTCATTGTTTGTGGTTGGCATTGAGCGTTTCCTGGGAGATCAATATTAGATTCCGATTCACTACCGCAGCTTTACTCTATCCCTTGTACCTTCACATTGACGATGAAACACAGAATTTGCGTCATGAATAAATACAAAAGGCACAATGCCGACTTAAGTACAAGAATAGTAAATCTACTCATTGTTTGTGGTTTGCTTACAGCGTTTCCTGGGAGATCAGTATTAGATTCCGAAGCACTATGGAAGTTTTACTCTATCCCTTGGACCTTCAGATTGACGACGAACTACAGAAATTCCGTCGGGATTTAAAACAAACGGCACAATGCCAACTTATGTACAAGAAAAGTAAATCTTCACATTGTTTATGGTTTGCTTTGAGCGTTCCCTGGGAGATCAGTATTAGATTCCGATTCACCACCGCAGCTTTACTCTATCCCTTGGACCATGTCATTGACGATGAAACACCTAAATTGCGTCGGGATTTAACACAAAAGGCACAATGCCGACTTAAGTACATGAAGAGTAAATTTTCTCATTGTTTGTGGTTTGCTTTGAGCGTTTCCTGGGAGATCAGTATTAGATCCCGACGCACTGCTACAGCTTTACTCTATCCCTTGGACCTTCACATTAACGATGAAACACAGAAATTGCCTTGGGATTTAGTACGAAAACGAAAATGCCGTCGTAAGTACAAGAAGGTGAAATCTTTTCAATTTTTGGGGTATGCTTTGAGCGGCTCCTGGGAGATCAGTATTAGACTCTGATGCAGTACTGCAGCTTTACTGTATCCCTAGGACCTTCACATTGACGATGAAACACAGAAATTGCGTCGGGATGAAATGCAAAAGGCACAATGCCGACTTGAGTGCAAGAAGAGTAAATCTCCTCATTGTTTGTTGTTTGCTCTGAGCGTTTCCTGGGAGATCAGTATTAGATTCCGGTGCATTACTCTAGCATAACCCTAACCCTTGTACATTCACATTGACGATGAAACACAGAATTGCGTCGGGATTTAAGACAAAAGGCATAATGCCGACTTAAGTACAAGCAGGATATATCTTCACATTGTTTGTGGTTTGTATGAGCTGTTCCTGGGAGATCAGTATTACATTCCGATGCACAACTGCAGCTTTGCTCTATCCCTTGGACTTTCACATTGAAGATGAAACACAGAAATTGCTTCGGGATTTAATACAAAAGGCACATTGCCGACTTAAGTACAAGAAGACTAAATCTTCTCATTGTTTGTGTTTTCCTTTGAGCGTTCCTCGGGAATCAGTACCTTGAATCCGATGCACTACTGCAGCTTTACTCTATCCCTTGGACCTTTACACTGACGATGAAACAGAGAAATTGCGTCGGAATTAAATACAAAAGCACAATGCCGACTTAAGTACATGAAGATGAAATCTTCTCATTGTTTGTGGTTTGCTTTGAGCGTTTCCTGGGTGATCAGTATTAGATTCCGATGCACTGCTGCAGCTTTGCTCTAACCCTTGGACCTTCACATTAACCATGAAACACGGAAATTGCGTCTGGATTTAGTACGAAAAGGAAAATGCCGGCTTAAGTACAAGAAGGTAAAATCTTTTCATTTTTTGTGGTATGATTTGAGCGTCACCTGGGAGTTCAGGATTAGATTCCGATGCACTACTGCAGATTTACTCTATCACTTGGACCTTCACATTGACGTTGGAACACAGAAATATCGTCGGGATTTAATACAAAAGGCACAATGCCGACTTAACTACATGAAGATTAAATCTTCTCATTGTTTGCGGTTTGCTTTGAGCGTTTCCTGGGAGATCAGTATTAGATTCCGATGCACTGCTGGAGCTTTACTCTATTCCTTGGACCTTCAAATTAACGATACAACACAGAAATTGCGTCGGGATTTAGTACGAGAAGGAAAATGCCGTCTTAAGTACGAGAAGGTAAAATCTTTTCATTTTTTGTGGTATGATTTGAGCGTCTCCTGGGAGATCAGGATTAGATTACGATGGACTACTGCAGCTTTACTCTATCCCTTGGACGTTCACATTGACGATGAAACACAGAAATTATTTCGGGATTTAATGCAAAAGACACAAAGACGACTTAAGTACAAAAAGAGTAAATCTTCTCATTGTTTGTGGTTGGCCTTGAGCGTTTCCTGGGAGATCAATATTGGATTCCGATGCACTAGTCCAGCTTTACTCTATCCCTTGGATCTTCACATTGACGATGAAATACAGAATTTGCATCGGGAATTAATACAAAAGGCACAATGCCGACTTAAGTACAAAAAGAGTAAATCTGCTCATTGTTTGTTGTTCGCTCTGAGCGTTTCCTGGGAGATCAGGATTAGATTTCGAAGCACTACTGCAGCTTTACTCTATCCCTTGGGCCTTCAAATTGACGATGAAACACAGAAATTCCGTCGGGATTTAAAACAAACGGCACAATGCCAACATAAGTACAAGAATAGTAAATCGTCTCATTGTTTGTGGTTTGTTTGAGCGTTCCCTGGGAGATCAGTATTAGATTCCGATTCACTACTGCAGCTTTACTTTATCCCTTGGACCTTCACATTGACGATGAAACACAGATATTGCGCCGGGATCTAATACAAAAGGCAAACTGCCGACTTAAGTACAAGAAGAGTAAATCTTCTCATCGTTTGTGGTTTGCTTTGAGCGTTCCCTGACAGATCAGTATTAATTTCCGACGCACTACTGCTGCTTTACTATATCCCTTGAACCTTCACATTGACGATGAAACACAGAGAGTTTGTCGGGATTTAATACGAAAGGCACAATGCCGACTTAAGTACAAGGAGAGTAAATCTTCTCATTGTTTGTGGTTTGCTTTGAGCGTTTCCTGGGAGATCAGAACTTGATTCGGATGCACTACTGCAGCTTTTATCTATTCCTTGGACCTTCTCATTGACGATGAAACACATAAATTGCGTCGGGATTTAACACAAAAGGCACAATGCCGACTTATGTACAAGCAGTATAAATCTTATCATTGTTTGTGGTTTGAATGAGTGTTTCCTGGGAGATCGGTATTACATTCCGATGCACAACTGCAGCTTTACTCTATCCCTTGGACCATCACATTGCCGATGAAACACAGGAATTGCGTCCGGATTTAATACAAAAGGCATAATGCCAGCTTAAGTACAAGTGGAGTAAATCTTCTCATTATTTGTGTCTTCCTTCGAACGTTCCTCGGGAATCAGTACCAGATTCCGATGCACTACTGCAGCTTTACTCAATCCCTTGGACCTTTACATTGACGATGAAACACAGATATTGCGTCGGGATTAATTACAAAAGCACAATGCCGACTTCAGTACAAGAAGAGTAAATCTTCTTTTTGTTTGTGGTTTGCTTTGAGCGTTTCCTGGGAGATCAGTATTAGTTTCCGATGCACTACTGCAGCTTTACTCTATCCCTTGGACCTTCACGTTGACGTTGGAACACAGATATAGCGTCGTTGTTTAATACAAAAGGCACAATGCCGACTTAAGTACATGAAGAGTAAATCTTCTCATTGTTTGTGGTTTACTTTGAGCCTTTCCTGGGAGATCAGTATTAGATCCCGATGCACTGCTGCAGCTTTACTCTATCCCTTGGACCATCACATTAACGATGATACACAGAAATTGAGTTATGATTTAGTACGAAAAGGAAAATGCCGTCTTATGTACAAGAAGAGTAAATCTTCTCATTGCTTGTCGTTGGCTTTGAGCGTTTCCTGGGAGATCAGTATTAGATTCCGATGCACTAGTGCAGCTTTACTCTATCCCTTTTATCTTCATATTGACGATGAAACACAGAACTTGCGTCGGGATTTAATACAAAAGGCACAAAACCGAATTAAGTGCAAGAAGAGTAAATCTTCTCATTGTTTGTGGTTTGCTTTGAGCGTATCCTGAGAGATCAGTATTAGTTACCGTTGCAATACTGCAGCTTTACTCTATCCCTTGGACCATCACATTCACGTTGGATCACAGAAATAGCGTCGGGATTTAATACAAAATGCACAATGCGGACTTAAGCAGATGAAGAGTAAATCTCCTCATTGTGTGTGGTTTGCTTTGAGAGTTTCCTGGGAGATCAGTATTAGATTCCGATGCACTGCTGTAGCTTACTCTATCCCTTGGACCTTCACATTGCCGATGAAGCACAGAAATTGCGTCGGGATTTAATACAAAAGGCACAATGCCGACTTAAGTACAAGAAGAGTAAATCTTCTCATTGTTTGTGTTGCCCTTTGAGCGTTCCTCGGGAATCAGTACCAGATTCCGATGCACTACTGCAGCTTTACTCTATCCCTTGGACCTTTACATTGACGATGAGACACAGAAATCGCGTTGGGGTTTATTACAAAATCACAATGCCGACTTCAGTACAAGAAGAGTAAATATTATCATTGTTTGTGGTTTGCTTGGAGCGTTTCCTGGGAGATCAGTATTAGTTTCCGATGCACTACTGCAGCTTTACCCTATCCCTCGGACCATCACATTGACGTTGGAACACAGAAGTAGCGACGGGAATTAATACAGAAGGCACAATGCCGACTTAAGCACATAAGGAGTAAATCTTCTCATTGTTTGTGGTTTGCTTTGAGAGTTTCCTGGGAGATCAGTATTAGATTCCCATGCACTGCTGTAGCTTTACTCTATCCCTTGGACCTCCGCATTAACGATGAAACACAGAAATTGTGTCTGGATTTAGTACGAAAAGGAAAATGACGGCTTAAGTACAAGAAGGTAGAAACTATTCATTTTTTGTGATATGCTTTGGGCGTCCCCTGGGAGATCAGATTTAGATTCCGATGCACTACTGCAGCTTTACTCTATCCCTTGGACCTTCACATTGACGATGAAACACAGAAATAGCGTCGGGATTTAATACAAAAGGCACAATGCCGACTTAAGTAGAAGAAGAGTAAATCTTCTCATTGTTTGTGGTTTGCTCTGAGCGTTTCCTGGGAGATCAGTATTAGATTCCGGTGCACTACTCTAGCTTAACCCTATCCCTTGTACCTTCACAATGACGATGAAACACAGAATTTGCGTCGGGAATTAATACAAAAGGCACAATGCCGACTTAAGTTCAAGAACAGTAAACCTACTCATTGTTTGTGGTTAGCTTTGAGCGTTTCCTGGGAGATCAGTATTAGATTACGAAGCACTACTGCAGCTTTACTCTAAGCTTTGGACCTTCAGATTGACGATGAAACACAGAAATTCAGTCGGGATTTAAAACAAATGGCACAATGCCAACTTAAGTACAACAATAGGAAATCTTCTCACTGTTTGTGGTTTGCTCTGAGCGTTCCCTGGGAGATCAGTATTAGATTCCGATTTACTACTGCAGCTTTACTCTATCCCTTGAACCTTCACATTGACGTTGGAACACAGAAATAGCGTCGGGATTTAATACAAAGGGCACAATGCGGACTTAAGCACATGAAGAGTAAATCTCCTCATTGTTTGTTGTTTGCTTTGAGAGTTTCCTGGGAGATCAGTATTAGATTCCGATGCACTGCTGTAGCTTACTCTATCCCTTGGAACTTTACATTGACGATGAAACACCGAAATCGCATCGGGATTTATTACAAAATCACAATGCCGACTTCAGTACAAGAAGAGTAAATCTTCTCATTGTTTGTGGTTTGTTTGGAGCGTTTCCTGGGAGATCAGTATTAGATTCCGGTGCACTACTCTAGCTTAACCTTATCCCTTGTACCTTCACATTGACGATGAAACACAGAATTTGCGTCGGGATTTAATACAAAAGGGACAATGCCGACTTAAGTACAAGAAGGGTAAATCTACTCATTGGTTGTGGTTCGTTTAAGCGTTTCCAGGGAGATCACTATTATATTGCGATGCACTACTGCAGCTTTACTCTATCCCTTCGGCCTTTACATTGACGATGAAACACAGATATTGCGTCGGCATTTAATGCAAAACGCACAATGCCGACTTAAGTACAAGATGAGTAAATCTTCTCATTGTTTGTGGTTTGCTTTGAGCGTTGCTTAGGAATCAGTACTAGATTCCGATGCACTAGTGCAGCTTTACTATATACCTTGGACCTTTACATTGACGATGAAACAATGAAAGTGCGTCGGGATTTCCTACAAAAGCACAATGCCGACTTAAGTACAAGAGGAGAAAATATTCTCCTTGTTTGTAGTTGGCTTTGAGCGTTTCCTGGGAGATGAGTATTATATTCCGATGCACTAATGCAGCCTTACTCTATCCCTTCGACCTTCACATTGACGATGAAACACAGAAATTGCGTCGGGATGTAATGCAAGAGGCACAATGCCGACGTAAGTATAAGAAGAGTAAATCTTCTCATTGTTTGTGGTAGCCTTTGAGCGTTTCCTGGGAGATCAGTATTAGATTCCGATGCACTAGTGCGGCTATACTCTATCCCTTGGACCTTCACATTGACGATGAGACACAGAATTTTCGTCGGGAATTAATACAAAAGGCACAATGCCGACTTAAGTACAAGAAGAGGAATCCTACTCATTGTTTTTGGTTTGCTTTGAGCGTTTCCTGGGAGATCAGTATTAGATTACGAAGCACTACTGAAGCTTTACTCTATGCCTTAGACCTTCAGATTGACGATGAAACACAGAAATTCCGTCGGGATTTAAAACAAATGGCACAATGCCAACTTAAGTACAACAATAGTAAATCTTCTCACTGTTTGTGGTTTGCTTTGAGCGTTCCCTGGGAGATCAGTATTAGATTCCGATTTACTACTGCAGCTTTACTCTATCCCTTGGACCTTCACATTGCCGATGAAACACAGAAATTGCGTCGGGATTTAATATAAAAGGCACAATGCCGACTTATGTACAAGATGAGTAAATCTTCTCTTTGTTTTTGTTTTCCTTTGAGCGATCCTCGGGAATCAGTACCAGATTCCGATGCACTACTGCAGCTTTACTCTATCCCTTGGACCTTTACATAGACGATGAAACACAGATATTGCGTCGGGATTAACTACAAAAGCACAATGCCGACGTCAGTAAATGAAGAGTAAATCTTCTCATTGTTTGTGGTTTGCTTTGAACGTTTCTTGGGAGATCAGTATTGGTTTCCGATTCACTACTGCAGCTTTACCTCCTCCCTTGGACCTTCACATTGACGTTGGAACACAGAAATAGCGTCGGGATTTAATACAAAAGGCAGAATGCCGACTCAAGTACATGAAGCGTAAATCTTCTCATTGTTTGTGGTTTGCTTTGAGCGTTTCCTGCGAGATCAGTATTAGATCCCGATGCACTGCTCCAGCTTCACTCTATCCCTAGGACCTTCACATTAACGATGAAACACAGAAATTGCGTTGGGATTTAGTACTGAAAGGAAAATGCTGTCTTAAGTACACGAAGGTTAAATCTTTTCATTATTTGTGGTATGCTTTGAGTGGCTCCTGGGAGATCAGCATTTGATTCTGATGCACTACTGCAGCTTTACTGTATCCCTAGGACCTTCACATTGACAATGAAACACAGAAACTGCGTCGGGATAAAATACAAAAGGCACAATGCCGACTTAAGTGCAGGAAGAGTAAATCTTCTCATTGTTTGTTGTTTGCTCTGAGCATTTCCTGTGAGATCAGTATTAGATTCCGATGCACTTCTCTAGCATAACCCTAACCCTTGTACATTCACATTGACGATGAAACACAGATATTGCGTTGGGATTTAATACAAAAGGCACAATGACGATATAAGTACAAGCAGATAAAATCTTCTCATTGTTTGTGGATTGTTTGAGCGTTCCCTGGGAGATCAGTATTAGTTTCCGATGCACAACTGCAGCTTTACTCTATCCCTTGGACCTTCATATTGATGATGAAACACAGAAAATTTGTTGGGATTTAATACGAAAGGTTTAATGCCCACATAAGTACAAGAACGGTAAATCTTCTCATTGTTTGTAGTTTGCTTTGAGCGTTTCCTGGGAGATCAGAACTAGATTGGGATGCAATAATGCAGCTTTTATCTATTCCTTGGACCTTCTCATTGACGAAGAAACACAGAAATTGCGTCGGGATTTACTACTAAAGGCACAATGAAGACTTAAGTACAAGAAGAGTAAATCTTCTCATTGTTTGTGTTTTCCTTTCAGCGTTGCTGGGGAATCAGTACCAGATTCCGATGCACTACTGCAGCTTTACTCTATCTCTTGAACCTTTACATTGACTATGAAACACAGAAATTGAGTCGCGATTAAATACAAAAGCACAATGGCGACTTATGTACAAGAATAGTAAATCTTTTCATTGTTTGTGTTTTGCTTTGAGCGTATCCTGGGAGATCAGTATTAGTTACCGATGCACTGCTGCAGATTTACTCTATCCCTTGGACCATCACATTGACGTTGGAACACAGAAATAGTGTCGCGATTTAATACAAAAGGCACAATGCCGACTTAATCACATGAAGAGAAAATCTTCCCATTGTTTGTGGTTTGCTTTGAGAGCTTAATGGGAGATCAGTATTAGATCCGATGCACTGCTGTAGCTTTACCTTATCCCTTGGACCTTCACATTGCCGATGAAATACAGAAATTGCGTCGGGATTTAATACAAAATGCACAATGCCGACTTCAGTACGAGAAGAGTAAATCTTTTCATTGTTTGTGTTTTCCTTTGAGCGTTCCTCGGGAATCAGTACCAGATTCCGATGCACTACTGGAACTTTACTCTATCCCTTGAACCTTTACATTGACGATGAAACACAGAAATTGCGTCGGGATTAATTACAAAAGCACAATGCCGACTTCAGTATAAGAAGAGTAAATCTTCCCTTTGTTTGTGGTTTGCTTTGAACGTTTCGTGGGAGATCAGTATTAGTTTCCGATGGACTGCTGTAGCTTTCCTCTATCCCTTGGACCTCCACATTAACGATGAAACACAGAAATTGTGTCGGGATTTAGTATGAAAATGAAAATGCCGGCTTATGTACAAGAAGGTAAAAACTTTTCATTTATTGTGGTATGCTTTGAGCGTCTCCTGGGAGATCAGGTTCAGATTCCGATGCACTACTGCAGCTTTACTCCATCTCTTGGACCTTCACATTGACGATAAAACGCAGAAATGGCGTCGGGATTAAATACAAAAGGCACAATGCCGACTTAAGTAGAAGAAGAGTAAATCTACTCATTGTTTGTGGTTTGTTTGAGTGTTTCCTGGGAGATCACTATTATATTCAGATGTACTACTGCAGCTTTACTCTATCCCTTGGACCTTCACATTGACGATGAAACGCAGAAATTGCGTCGGGATTAAATACAAAAGGCACAATGCCGACTTAAGTACAAGAGGAGTAAATCTTCTCATTGTTTGTGGTTTGCTTTGAGCGTTCCTGGGGAATCAGTACTAGATTCTGAAGCACTAGTGCGGCTTTACTCTATCCCTTGGACCTTTACATTGACGATGAAACAAAGAATTTGCGTCGGGAATTAATACAAAAGGCACTATGTCAACTTAAGTACAAGAAGACTAAATCTACTCATTGTTTGTGGTTTGCTTTGAGCGTTTCCTGGGAGATCAGTATTAGATTACGAAGCACTACTGCAGCTTTACTCTATGCCTTGGACCTTCAGATTGACGATGAATCACAGAAATTCCGTCGGGATTTAAAGCAAACGGCACAATGCCAACTTAATTACAACAATAGTAAATCTTCTCACTGTTTGTGGTTTGCTTTGAGCGTTCCCTGGGGGATCAGTATTAGTTTCCGATTTACTACTGCAGCTTTACTCTATCCCTGGGGCCTTCACATTGACGATGAAACACAGATTTTGCGCCGGGATCGAATACAAAAGGCACAATGCCGACTTAAGTACAAGAAGAGTAAATCTTCTCATCGTTTGTGGTTTGCATTGAGCGTCTCCTGGGAGATCAGTATTAGATCCCGATGCATTGCTGCAGCTTTACTCTATCCCTTGGACCTTGACATTAACGATGAAACACAGAAATTGCGTTGGGATTTAGTACGAAAAGGAAAATGCCGTCTTAAGTACACGGAGGTTAAATCTTTTCATTATTTGTGGTATGCTTTTAGTGGCTCCTGGGAGATCAGCATTAGTTTCCGATGCACTACTGTAGCTTTACTGTATCCCTTGGACCTTCACATTAACGATGAAACACAGAAATTGCGTCGGGATTTAATACAAAAGGCACAATGACGACATAAGTACAAGCAGGTAAAATCTTCTCATTGTTTGTGGATTGTTTGACCGTTTCCTGGGAGTTCACTGTTATATTCCGATGCACTACTGCAGCTTTACTCTATCCCTTGGACCTTCACATTGACGATGAAACACAGGAATTGTTTCGGAACTTAATGGAATAGACACAATGCTGACTTAAGTACAAGGAGAGTAATTCTTCTCATAGTTTGTGGTTTGCTTTGACCGTTCCTGGGGAATCAGTAGTAGATCCGATGCACTACTGCAACCTTACTCTACCCTAGGAACTTTACATTGACGATTAAACACAGATATTGCGTCGGGATTTAATGCAAAACGCACAATGCAGACTTAAGTACAAGAAGAGTAAATCTTCTCATAGTTTGTGGTTTGCTTTGAGCGTTTCCTGGGAGATCAGTACTAGATTCCGTAGCACTACTGCAGCTTTACTCTATCCCTTGGACCTTCAGAATGACGATGAAACCCAGATATTCCGTCGGGTTTTAAAACAAAATGCGCAATGCCTACTTAAGCACAAGAATAGTTTATCTTCTCATTGTTTGTGGTTTGCTTTGAGCGTTTCCTGGGAGATCAGTATTAGATTCCGATTCACTACTGCAGCTTTACTCTATCCCTTGGACCTTCACATTGACGATGAAACACAGATATTGCGCCGTGACGTAATACAAAAGGCACAATGCCGACATAAGTACAAAAAGAGTAAATTTCTCATTGTTTCTGGATTGCTTTTAACGTTCCCTGGGAGATCAGTATTAGTTTCCGATGCACTACTGCAGCTTTACCCTATCCCTCGGACCATCACATTGACTTCGGAACACAGAAATAGCGTCGGGATTTAATACAAAAGGCACAATGCCGACTTAAGCACATGAAGAGTAAATCTTCTCAATGTTTGTGGTTTGCTTTGAGAGTTCCCTAGGAGATCAGTATTAGATTCCGGTGCACTGCTCTAGCTTAACCCTATCCCTTGTACCTTCACATTGACGATGAAACACAGAATTTGCGTCGGGATTTAATACAAAAGGCACAATGCCGACTTATGTACAAGAAGAGTAAATCTACTCATAGGTTGTGGTTTGTTTAAATGTTTCCTGGGAGATCACTATTATATTGTGATGCACTACTGCAGCTTTACTCTACCCCTTCGACCTTCACATTGACGATGAAGCACAGAAATTGCGTCGGGATGTAATGCAAAAGGCACAATGCCGACGTAAGTACAAGAAGGGTAAGTCTTCTCATTGTTTGTGGTTGGCTTTGGGCGTTTCCTGGGAGATCAGAATTAGATTCCGATGCACTAGTGCAGCTTTAATCTATTTCTTGGACCTTCACATTGACAATGAAACACAGAATTTGCGTCGGGAATTAATACAAAATGCTCAATGCCGACTCAAGTGCAAGAAGAGTAAATCTTCTCTTTGTTTGTGGTTTGCTTTGAGCGTTCCTGGGGAATCAGTACTAGATTCCGATGTACTAGTGGCTCCTGGGAGATCAGCATTAGTTTCCGATGCACTACTGCAGCTTTACTGTATCCCTTGGACCTTCACATTAACGATGAAACACAGAAATTGCGTCGGGATTTAATACAAAAGGCACAATGACGACATAAGTACAAGCAGGTAAAATCTTCTCATTGTTTGTGGATTGTTTGACCGTTTCCTGGGAGTTCACTGTTATATTCCGATGCACTACTGCAGCTTTACTCTATCCCTTGGACCTTCACATTGACGATGAAACACAAGAATTGTTTCGGGATTTAATGGAAGAGACACAATGCCGACTTAAGTTCAAGGAGAGTAAATCTTCTCATTGTTTGTGGTTTGCTTTGACCGTTCCTGGGGAATCAGTACTAGATCCGATGCACTACTGCAACTTTACTCTATCCCTAGGAACTTTGCATTGACGATGAGACACAGATATTGCGTCAGGATTTAATGCAAAACGCACAATGCAAACTTAAGTGCAAGAAGAGTAAATCTTCTCATAGTTTGTGGTTTGCTTTGAGCTTTCCCGGGAGATCAGTATAAGTTTCCGAAGCACTATTGCAGCCTTACTCTATCCCTTGGACCTTCAGATTGACGATGAAATACTGAAATTGCGTCGGGATTTAAAACAAATGGCACAATGCCAACTTAAGTACATATATAGTAAATCTTCTCATTGTTTGTGGTATGCTTCTAACGTTTCCTGGGAGATCAGTATTAGATTCCGACTCACTACTGCAACTTTACTCTATTCCTTGGACATTTACATTGACGATGAAACACAGATATTGCGTGGGGATTAAATACAAAAGCACAATGGCGACTTAAGTACAAGAAGAGTACATCTTCTCATTGTTTGTGGTTTGCTTTAAGCATATCCTGGGAGATCAGTATTATTTACCGATGCACTACTGCAGCTTTACTCTATCCCTTGGACCATCACATTGACGTTGGAACACAGAAATAGCCTCGGGATTTAATACAAAAGGCACAATGCCGACTTAAGCACATGAAGAGTAATTCTTCTCATTGTTTGTGGTTTGCTTTGAGAGCTTAATGGGAGATCAGTATTAGATCCGATGCACTGCTGTAACTTTACCCTATCCCTTGGACCTCCATATTGCCGATGAAACACAGAACTTGCGTCGGGATTAATTACAAAAGCACAATGCCGACTTCAGTACAAGAAGAGTAAATCTTTTCATTGTTTGTGGTTTGCTTTGAGAGTTTCCTGGGAGATCAGTATTATATTCCGATGCAATAGTGCAGCTCTACTCTATCCCATGGTTTGCTTTGAACATTTCCCGGGAGATAAGTATTAGTTTCCGATGCACTACTGCAGCTTTACTATATCCCTCGGACCATCACATTGACGTTGGAACACAGAAACAGCGTTGGGATTTAATACAAAAGGCACAATGACGACTTAAGCACAAGAAGAGTAAATCTTCTCATTGTTTGTGGTTTGCTTTGAGAGTTTCCTGGGAGATCAGTATTAGATTCCGATGCACTGCTGTAGCTGTACTCTAACCCTTGGACCTCCACATTAACGATGAAACACAGAAATTGCGTCGGGATTTAGTACGAAAAGGAAAATGCTGGCTAAAGTACAAGAAGGTAAAAACTTTTCATTTTTTGTGGTATGCTTTGAGCGTCTCTTGGGAGATCAGGTTCAGATTCCGATGCACTACTGCAGCTTTACTCTATCCCTTGGGCCTTCACATTGACGATGAAACGCAGAAATCGCGTTGGGATTGAATACAAAAGGCACAATGCCGACTTAAGTAGAAGAAGAGTAAATCTTCTCATTGTTTGTGGTTTGCTCTGGGCGTTTCCTGGGAGATCAGTATTAGATTCTGGTGCACTACTCTAGCCTTACCCTATCAATTGTACCTTCACATTGACGATGAAACACAGAATTTGCGTCGTGATTTAATACAAAAGGCACAATGACAACGTAAGTACAAGAAGAGTAAATCTACTCATTGTTTGTGGTTTGTTTGAGCGTTTCCTGGGAGATCACTATTATATTCCGATGCACTACTGCAGCTTTACTCTATCCCTTGGACCTTCACATTGACGATGAAACACAGATATTGCGCCGGGATATAATACAAAAGGCACAATGCCGACTTAAGTACAAGAGGAGTAAATCTTCTCATTGTTTGTGGTTTGCTTTGAGCGTTCCTGGGGAATCAGTACTAGATTCCGATGGACTAGTGCAGCTTTATTCTATCCCTTGGACCTTCACATTGACGATGAAACACAGATATTGCGTCGGGATGTAATGCAATAGGCACAATGTCGACTTAAATACAAGAAGAGTAAATCTTCTCATTGTTTGTGGTTTGCTTTGAGCGTTTCCTGTGAGTACAGTATTAGATTCCGATGCACTAGTGCAGCTTTACTCTACCCCTTGGACCTTCACATTGACGATGAAACACAGAATTTGCGTCGGGATTTAAAACAAAAGGCACAATACCAACTTCAGTACAAGACTAGATAATGTTCTCATTGTTCGAGGTTTGCTTTAAGCGTTTCCTGGGAGATCAGTATTACATTCCGATTCACTACAGCAGCTTTACTCCATCCCTTGGACCTTCACATTGACGATGAAACACAGATATTGCGCCGGGATTTAATACAAAAGGCACAATGCCGACTTATGAACAAGAAGAGTAAATCTTCTCATTGTCTGTGGATTGCTTTGAGCGTTCCCTGGGAGATCAGTATTACTTTCCGATGCACTACTGCAGCTTTACTCAATCCTTTGGACCTTCAAATTGACGATGAAACACAGAAATAGCGTCGGGATTAAATACAAAAGCACAATGCCGACCTAAGTACAAGAAGAGTAAATCTTCTCATTGTTTGTGTTTTCCTTTGAGCGTGCCTGGGGAATCAGTACCAGATTCCGATGCACTACTGCAGCTTTACTCTATCCCTTATACCTTTACATTGACGATGAAACACAGAAATTGCGTCGGGATTAAATACAAAACACAATGCCGACTTAAGTACAAGAAGAGTAAATCTTCTCATTGTTTGTGGTATGCTTTGAGCGTATCCTGGGAGATCAGTATTAGTTACCGGTGCACTACTGCAGGTTTACTCTATCCCTTGGACCATCACATTGACGTTGGATCACAGAAATAGCGTCGGGATTTAATACAAAAGGCACAATGCCGAGTAAAGCACATGAAGAGTAAATCTTCACATTGTTTGTGGATTCCTTTGAGAGATTCCTGGGAGTTCAGTATTAGATTCCCATGCACTGCTGTAGCTTTACTCTATCCCTTGGACCTTCACATTGCCGATGAAACACAGAAATTGCGTCGGGATTTAAAACAAAAGGCACAATGCCAACTTAAGCACAAGAACAGTTAATCTTCTCATTGTTTGTGGTTTGCTTTGAGCGTTTCCTGGGAGATCAGTATAAGTTTCCGATGCACTACTGCAGCTTTACTCTATCCGTCGGACTATCACATTGACGTTGGAACACAGAAATAGCGTCGGGATTTAATACAAAAGGCACAATGCCGAATTAAGCACATGAAGAGTAAATCTTCCCATTGTTTGTGGTTTGCTTTGAGAGTTTCCTGGGAGATCAGTATTAGATTCCGATGCACTGCTGTACCTTAACCCTATCCCTTGTACCTTCACATTGACGATGATACACTTAATTTGCGCCGGGATTAAATACAATAGGCACAATGCCGACTTAGGTAGAAGAAGAGTAAATCTACTTATTGTTGTGGTTTGCTTTGAGCGTTTCCTGGGAGATCAGAACTAGATTCGGATGCACTACTGCGGCTTTTTTCTATTCCTTGGACCTTCTCATTGACGATGAAACACATAAATTGCGTCGGGATTTAATACAAAAGGCACAATGCCGACTTATGTACAAGCAGTATACATCTTCTCATTGTTTGTAGTTGGTATGAGTGTTTCCAGGGAGATCAGTATTACATTCCGATGCACAACTGCAGCTTTACTCTATCCCTTGGACCGTCACATTGCCGATGAAACACAGAAATTGCGTCGGGAATTAATACAGGAGGCACAATGCAAACTTAAGTACAAGAAGAGTAAATCTTCTCATTGTTTGTTTTTTCCTCTGAGCGTTCCTCGGGAATCAGTACCAGATTCCGATGCACTACTGCAGCTTTACTCTATCCCATGGCCTTCTCATTGACGATGAAATACAGAAATTGCTTTGGGATTTAATGGAAATGACACAATGCCGACTTAAGTACATGAAGAGTAAGTGTTCCCACTGTTTGTGGTTTGCTTTGAGCGTTCCTGGGGAATCAGTACTAGATTCCGATGCACTAGTGCAGCTTTACTCTGTACCTTGGACCTTTAAATTGACGATGAAACACAGAAAATGCGTCAGGATTTAATACAGAAGGCATAATGCCGACATAAGTACAAGAGGAGAAAATTTTCTCTATGTTAGTGGTTTGCTTTCAACGTTTCCTGGGAAATGAGAATTAGATTCCGATGCACTACTGCCGCCTTACTCTATCGCTTCGACCTTCACATTGACGATGAAACACAGAAATTCCGTCGGGATTTAAAACAAAAGGCACAATGCCAACTTAAGCACAAGAACAGTTAATCTTCTCATTGTTTGTGGTTTGCTTTGAGCGTTTCCTGGGAGATCAGTATTACATTCCGATTCACTACTGCAGCTTTACTCTATCCCTTGGCCCTTCACATTGACGATGAAACACAGAAAATTAGTCGGCATTTAATACGAAAGGCTTAATGCCGACTTAAGTACAAGAAGAGTAAATCTTCTCATTGTTTGTGGTTTGCTTTGAGCGTTTCCTGGGAGATCAGAACTAGATTGGAATGCACTACTGCAGCTATTATCTGTTTTTGGACCTTCTCATTGACGATGAAACACACAAATTTCGTCGGTAATTAATACAAAACGCACAATGCCGACTTAAGTACAAGCAGGATTAATCTTCTCATTGTTTGTGGTTTGTATGAGCGTTTCCTGGGACATCATTATTACATTCCGATGCACAACTGCAGCTTTACTCTATCTTTTGAACCTTCACATTGCCGATGAAACACAGGTATTGCGTCGGGATTTAATACAGAAGGCACAATGCCGACTTAAGTTCAAGAAGAGTAGATCTTCCCATTGTTTGTGTTTTCCTTTGAGCGTTCCTCGGGAATCAGTAACAGATTCCGATGCACTACTGCAGCTTTACTCTATCCCTTGGACCTTTACATTGACGATGAAACACAGAAATTTCGACGTGATCAATTACAAAACACAATGCCGACTTCAGTACAAGAAGAGTAAATCTTCTCATTGTTTGTGGTTTGCTTTGAGCGTTTCCAGGGAGATCAGTATTAGTTTCCGATGCACTACTGCAGCTTTACTCTATCCCTTGGACCTTCACATTGACGTTGGAACACAGAAATAGCGTCGGGATTTAATACAAAAGGCACAACACCGACTTAAGTACATGAAGAGTAAATCTTCTCAATGTTTGTGGTTTGCTTTGAGCGTTTCCTGGGAGATCAGTATTAGATTCCGATGCACTACTCTAGGATAACCCTAACCCTTGTACATTCACATTGACGATGAAACACAGTAATTGCGCCGGGATTTAATACAAAAAGCACAATGACGACATAAGTACAAGCAGGTAAAATCTTCTCATTGTTTGTGGATTGTTTAAGCGTTTCCTGGGAGATCACTATTACATTCTGATGCACGACTGCAGCTTTACTCTATCCCTTGGGCCTTCACATTGACGATGAAACACAGAAATCGTTTCGGGATTTAAAGGAAAAGACACAATGCCGACTTAAGTACAAGAAGAGTAAATCTTCTCATTGTATGTGGTTTTCTTTGACCGTTGCTGGGGATTCAGTACTAGATCCGATGCACTACTGCAGCTTTACTCTATCCCTAGGAACTTTACATTGACGATGAAACACAGATGTTGCGTCGGTAATTAATGCAAAACGCACAATGCAGACTTAAGTACAAGAAGAGTAAATCCTCTCATAGTTTGTGGTTTGCTTTGAGCGTTTCTTGGGAGATCAGTATAAGTATCCAAAGCGCTATTTCAGCTTTACTCTATCCCTTGGACCTTCAGATTGGCGATGAAATACTGAAATTGCGTCGGGATTTAAAACAAAAGGCACAATGCCATCTTAAGTAGTTATATAGTAAATCTTCTCATTGTTTGTGGTTTGCTTTGAGCGTTTCCTGGGAGATCAGTACTTGATTGGAATGCACTACTGCGGCTTTTATCTGTTTTTGGAACTTCTCATTGACAATGAGACACATAAATTGCGTCGGGACTTAATACAAAAGACACAATGCCGACTTAAGTACAAGCAGGATTAATCTTCTCATTGTTTGTGGTTTGTATGAGCGTTTCCTGGGAGATCAGTATTATATTCCGATGTACAACTGCAGCTTTACTCTATCCCTTGGACCTTCACATTGCCGAAGAAACACGGAAATTGCGTCGGGATTTAATACAAAAGGCACAATGCCGACTTAAGTGCAAGAAGAGTAAATCTACTCATTGTTTGTGGTTTGTTTGAGCGTTTCCTGGGAGATCACTATTATAATCCGATGCACTACTGCAGCTTTACTGAATCCCTTGGACCTTTAAATTGACGATGAAACGCAGAAATTGCGTCCGGATTAAATACAAAAGCACAATGCCGACTTAAGTACAAGAAGAGTAAATCTTCTCATTGTTTGTGTTTTCCTTTGAGCGTGCCTGGGGAATCAGTACCAGATTCCGATGCACTACTGCATCTTTACTCTATCCCTTGGACGTTTACATTGACGATGAAGCACAGAAATTGCATCGGGATTAAATACAAAAGCACAATGCCGACTTAAGTACAAGAAGAGTAAATCTTGTCATTGTTTGTGGTATGCTTTGAGCGTATCCTGGGAGATCAGTATTAGTTACCGATGCACTACTGCAGGTTTACTCTATCCCTTGGACCATTACATTGACGTTGGATCACAGAAATAATGTCGGCATTTAATACAAAAGGCACAATGCCGACTAAAGAACATGAAGAGTAAATCTTCTCATTGTTTGTGGTTTCCTTTGAGAGTTTCGTGGGAGATCAGTATTAGATTCCCATGCACTGCTGTAGCTTCACTCTATCCCTTGGACCTTCACATTGCCGATGAAACACAGAAATTGCGTCGGGATTTAATACGAAAGGCAAAATGCCGACTTAAGTACAAGAAGAGTAAATCTTCTCATTGTTTGTGTTTTCCTTTAAGCGTTCCTGGGGAATCAATACCATATTCCGATGCACTACTGCAGCTTTACTCTATCCCTTGGACCTTTACACTGACGATGAAACACAGAAATTGCATCGGGATTAATTACAAAAGCACAATGCCGACTTCAGTACAAGACGAGTAAATTTTCTCATTGTTTGTGGTTTGCTTTGAGCGTTTGCTGGGAGATCACTATTATATTCCGATGCACTACTGCAGCTTTACTCTGTCCCTCGGACCATCACATTGACGTTGGAACACAGAAATAGCGTCAGGATTTAGTACAAAAGGCACAATGCCGACTTAAGCACATGAAGAGTAAATCTTCCCATTGTTTGTGGTTTGCTTTGAGAGTTTCCTGGGTGATCACTATTATATTCCGATGCACTACTGCAGCTTTACTCTATCCCTTGGACCTTCACATTGATGACGAAACACAGAAATTACTTCGGGATTTAATGGAAATGGCACAATGCCGACTGAAGTACAAGAAGAGTAAGTCTTCACATTGTTTGTGGTTTGCTTTGTGCGTTCCTGGGGAATCAGTACTAGATTCCGATGCACTACTGCAGCTTTACTCTATCCCTAGGACCTTTACATTGACGATAAAACACAGATATAGCGTCGGGATTTAATGCAAAACGCACAATGCAGACTTAACTACAAGAAGAGTAAATCTTCTCATAGTATGTGGTTTGCTTTGAGCGTTTCTTGGGAGATCAGTATAAGTTTCCGAAGCACTATTGCAGCTTTACTCTATCCCTTGGACATTCTGATTGACGATGAAACACTGATATGGCGTCGGGATTTAACACAAAAGGCACAATGCCAACTTAAGTACTAAAATAGTAAATACTTTCATTGTGTGTGGTTTGCTTTGAGCGTTCCTGGGGAATCAGTACTAGATTCCGATGCACTAGAGCAGCTTTACTCTATCCCTTGGACCTTCACATTGACGATGAAACACAGAAATTGCTTCGGGATTTAATGGAAATGACACAATGCCGACTTAAGTACAAGAAGAGTAAATCTTCTCATTGTTTGTGTTTTCCTTTGAGCGTTCCTCGGGCATCAGTACCCGATTCCGAAGCACTACTGCAGCTTCACTGTATTCCTTGGACCTTCACATTGACGATGAAACACAGAAATTGCGCTGGGATTTAACACAAAAGGCACAATGCCGACTTAAGCACATGAAGAGTAAATCTTCTCATTGTTTGTGGTTTGCTTTGAGAGTTTCCTGGGAGATCAGTATTAGATTCCGATGCACTGCTGTAGCTTTACTCTATCCCTTGGACCTCCACATTAACGATGAAACACAGAAATTGTGTCTGGATTTAGTACGAAAAGGAAAATGCCGGCTTAAGTACAAGAAGGTAAAAACTTTTCATTTTTTGTGGATTGCTTTGAGCCTCTCCTGGGAAATCAGGTTTAGATTCCAATGCACTACTGCAGCTTTACTCGATCCCTTGGACCTTCACATAGACGATGAAACACAGAATTTGCGTCGGGATTTAATACGAAAGGCACAATGCCGACTTAAGTACAAGCAGAGTAAATCTCCTCATTGTTTGTGGATTGCTTTAAGCGTTCCCTGGGAGATCAGAACTAGATTGGAATGCACTACTGCAGCTTTTATCTGTTTTTGGACCTTCTCATTGACGATGAAACACTTAAATTGCTTCGGGAATTAATACAAAAGGCACATTGCCGACTTAAGTACAAGCAGGATTAATCTTCTCATTGTTTGTGGTTTGTATGAGCGTTTCCTGGGAGACCAGTATTAGATTCCGATGCACTGCTGTAGCTTTTCTCTAATTCTTGGACCTCCACATTAACGATGAAACACAGAAATTGTGTCTGGATTTAGTATGAACAGGAAAATGCCGGCTTAAGTACAAGATTGTAAAAACATTTCATTTTTTGTGGATTGCTTTGAGCGGCTCCTGGAGATCAGGTTTAGATTCCGAAGCACTACTGCAGCTTTACTCTATCCCTTGGACCTTCACATTGACGATGAAACACAAAATTGCGTCGCGATGTAACACAAAAGGCACAATGCCCACTTAAGTACAAGTGGAGTAAATCTTCTCATTGTTCGTGGTTTGCTTTGAGCGTTCCTGGGGAATCAGTACTCGATTCAGATGCACCAGTGCAGCTTTACTCTATCCCTTGGGCCTTTACATTGACGATGAAACACAGAAATTGCGTCGGGATGTAATGCAATAGGCACAATGTCGACTTAAATACAAGAAGAGTAAATCTTCTCATTGTTTGTGGTTTGCTTTGAGCGTTTCCTGTGAGTACAGTATTAGATTCCGATGCACTAGTGCAGCTTTACTCTACCCCTTGGACCTTCACATTGACGATGAAACACAGAATTTGCGTCGGGATTTAAAACAAAAGGCACAATACCAACTTCAGTACAAGAATAGATAATGTTCTCATTGTTCGAGGTTTGCTTTAAGCGTTTCCTGGGAGATCAGTATTACATTCCGATTCACTACAGCAGCTTTACTCCATCCCTTGGACCTTCACATTGACGATGAAACACAGATATTGCGCCGGGATTTAATACAAAAGGCACAATGCCGACTTATGAACAAGAAGAGTAAATCTTCTCATTGTCTGTGGATTGCTTTGAGCGTTCCCTGGGAGATCAGTATTACTTTCCGATGCACTACTGCAGCTTTACTCAATCCTTTGGACCTTCAAATTGACGATGAAACACAGAAATAGCGTCGGGATTAAATACAAAAGCACAATGCCGACCTAAGTACAAGAAGAGTAAATCTTCTCATTGTTTGTGTTTTCCTTTGAGCGTGCCTGGGGAATCAGTACCAGATTCCGATGCACTACTGCAGCTTTACTCTATCCCTTATACCTTTACATTGACGATGAAACACAGAAATTGCGTCGGGATTAAATACAAAACACAATGCCGACTTAAGTACAAGAAGAGTAAATCTTCTCATTGTTTGTGGTATGCTTTGAGCGTATCCTGGGAGATCAGTATTAGTTACCGGTGCACTACTGCAGGTTTACTCTATCCCTTGGACCATCACATTGACGTTGGATCACAGAAATAGCGTCGGGATTTAATACAAAAGGCACAATGCCGAGTAAAGCACATGAAGAGTAAATCTTCACATTGTTTGTGGATTCCTTTGAGAGATTCCTGGGAGTTCAGTATTAGATTCCCATGCACTGCTGTAGCTTTACTCTATCCCTTGGACCTTCACATTGCCGATGAAACACAGAAATTGCGTCGGGATTTAATACAAAAGGCAAAATGCCGACATAAGTACAAGAAGAGTAAATCTTCTCATTGTTTGTGATTTCCTTTAAGCGTTCCTCGGGAATCAGTACCAGATTCCGATCCACTACTGCAACTTTACTCAATCCCTTGGACCTTTACATTGACGATGAAACACAGAAATAGCGTCGGGATTAATTACAAAAGCATAATGCCGACTTCAGTACAAGAGGAGTAAATCTTCTCATTGTTTGTGGTTTGCTTTGAGCGTTAGCTGGGAGATCAGTATAAGTTTCCGATGCACTACTGCAGCTTTACTCTATCCCTCGGACTATCACATTGACGTTGGAACACAGAAATAGCGTCGGGATTTAATACAAAAGGCACAATGCCGAATTAAGCACATGAAGAGTAAATCTTCCCATTGTTTGTGGTTTGCTTTGAGAGTTTCCTGGGAGATCAGTATTAGATTCCGATGCACTGCTGTACCTTAACCCTATCCCTTGTACCTTCACATTGACGATGATACACTTAATTTGCGTCGGGATTAAATACAATAGGCACAATGCCGACTTAGGTAGAAGACGAGTAAATCTACTTATTGTTGTGGTTTGCTTTGAGCGTTTCCTGGGAGATCAGAACTAGATTCGGATGCACTACTGCGGCTTTTTTCTATTCCTTGGACCTTCTCATTGACAATGAAACACATAAATTGCGTCGGGATTTAATACAAAAGGCACAATGCCGACTTATGTACAAGCAGTATACATCTTCTCATTGTTTGTAGTTGGTATGAGTGTTTCCAGGGAGATCAGTATTACATTCCGATGCACAACCGCAGCTTTACTCTATCCCTTGGACCGTCACATTGCCGATGAAACACAGAAATTGCGTCGGGAATTAATACAGGAGGCACAATGCAAACTTAAGTACAAGAAGAGTAAATCTTCTCATTGTTTGTTTTTTCCTCTGAGCGTTCCTCGGGAATCAGTACCAGATTCCGATGCACTACTGCAGCTTTACTCTATCCCATGGACCCTCTCATTGACGATGAAATACAGAAATTGCTTTGGGATTTAATGGAAATGACACAATGCCGACTTAAGTACATGAAGAGTAAGTGTTCCCACTGTTTGTGGTTTGCTTTGAGCGTTCCTGGGGAATCAGTACTAGATTCCGATGCACTAGTGCAGCTTTACTCTGTACCTTGGACCTTTAAATTGACGATGAAACACAGAAAATGCGTCAGGATTTAATACAGAAGGCATAATGCCGACATAAGTACAAGAGGAGA
Organism: Schistocerca piceifrons; assembly: GCF_021461385.2. Taxonomy (NCBI): domain Eukaryota; kingdom Metazoa; phylum Arthropoda; class Insecta; order Orthoptera; family Acrididae; genus Schistocerca; species Schistocerca piceifrons. Next base: position 1,120,181,897 of record NC_060139.1, on the reverse strand, counting down.
AAATTTTCTCTATGTTAGTGGTTTGCTTTCAACGTTTCCTGGGAAATGAGAATTAGATTCCGATGCACTACTGCCGCCTTACTCTATCGCTTCGACCTTCACATTGACGATGAAACACAGAAATTCCGTCGGGATTTAAAACAAAAGGCACAATGCCAACTTAAGCACAAGAACAGTTAATCTTCTCATTGTTTGTGGTTTGCTTTGAGCGTTTCCTGGGAGATCAGTATTACATTCCGATTCACTACTGCAGCTTTACTCTATCCCTTGGCCCTTCACATTGACGATGAAACACAGAAAATTAGTCGGCATTTAATACGAAAGGCTTAATGCCGACTTAAGTACAAGAAGAGTAAATCTTCTCATTGTTTGTGGTTTGCTTTGAGCGTTTCCTGGGAGATCAGAACTAGATTGGAATGCACTACTGCAGCTATTATCTGTTTTTGGACCTTCTCATTGACGATGAAACACACAAATTTCGTCGGTAATTAATACAAAACGCACAATGCCGACTTAAGTACAAGCAGGATTAATCTTCTCATTGTTTGTGGTTTGTATGAGCGTTTCCTGGGACATCATTATTACATTCCGATGCACAACTGCAGCTTTACTCTATCTTTTGAACCTTCACATTGCCGATGAAACACAGGTATTGCGTCGGGATTTAATACAGAAGGCACAATGCCGACTTAAGTTCAAGAAGAGTAGATCTTCCCATTGTTTGTGTTTTCCTTTGAGCGTTCCTCGGGAATCAGTAACAGATTCCGATGCACTACTGCAGCTTTACTCTATCCCTTGGACCTTTACATTGACGATGAAACACAGAAATTTCGACGTGATTAATTACAAAACACAATGCCGACTTCAGTACAAGAAGAGTAAATCTTCTCATTGTTTGTGGTTTGCTTTGAGCGTTTCCAGGGAGATCAGTATTAGTTTCCGATGCACTACTGCAGCTTTACTCTATCCCTTGGACCTTCACATTGACGTTGGAACACAGAAATAGCGTCGGGATTTAATACAAAAGGCACAACACCGACTTAAGTACATGAAGAGTAAATCTTCTCAATGTTTGTGGTTTGCTTTGAGCGTTTCCTGGGAGATCAGTATTAGATTCCGATGCACTACTCTAGAATAACCCTAACCCTTGTACATTCACATTGACGATGAAACACAGTAATTGCGCCGGGATTTAATACAAAAAGCACAATGACGACATAAGTACAAGCAGGTAAAATCTTCTCATTGTTTGTGGATTGTTTAAGCGTTTCCTGGGAGATCACTATTATATTCTGATGCACGACTGCAGCTTTACTCTATCCCTTGGGCCTTCACATTGACGATGAAACACAGAAATCGTTTCGGGATTTAAAGGAAAAGACACAATGCCGACTTAAGTACAAGAAGAGTAAATCTTCTCATTGTATGTGGTTTTCTTTGACCGTTGCTGGGGATTCAGTACTAGATCCGATGCACTACTGCAGCTTTACTCTATCCCTAGGAACTTTACATTGACGATGAAACACAGATGTTGCGTCGGTAATTAATGCAAAACGCACAATGCAGACTTAAGTACAAGAAGAGTAAATCCTCTCATAGTTTGTGGTTTGCTTTGAGCGTTTCTTGGGAGATCAGTATAAGTATCCAAAGCGCTATTTCAGCTTTACTCTATCCCTTGGACCTTCAGATTGGCGATGAAATACTGAAATTGCGTCGGGATTTAAAACAAAAGGCACAATGCCATCTTAAGTAGTTATATAGTAAATCTTCTCATTGTTTGTGGTTTGCTTTGAGCGTTTCCTGGGAGATCAGTACTTGATTGGAATGCACTACTGCGGCTTTTATCTGTTTTTGGAACTTCTCATTGACAATGAGACACATAAATTGCGTCGGGACTTAATACAAAAGACACAATGCCGACTTAAGTACAAGCAGGATTAATCTTCTCATTGTTTGTGGTTTGTATGAGCGTTTCCTGGGAGATCAGTATTATATTCCGATGTACAACTGCAGCTTTACTCTATCCCTTGGACCTTCACATTGCCGAAGAAACACGGAAATTGTGTCGGGATTTAATACAAAAGGCACAATGCCGACTTAAGTACAAGAAGAGTAAATCTACTCATTGTTTGTGGTTTGTTTGAGCGTTTCCTGGGAGATCACTATTATAATCCGATGCACTACTGCAGCTTTACTGAATCCCTTGGACCTTTAAATTGACGATGAAACGCAGAAATTGCGTCCGGATTAAATACAAAAGCACAATGCCGACTTAAGTACAAGAAGAGTAAATCTTCTCATTGTTTGTGTTTTCCTTTGAGCGTGCCTGGGGAATCAGTACCAGATTCCGATGCACTACTGCATCTTTACTCTATCCCTTGGACGTTTACATTGACGATGAAGCACAGAAATTGCATCGGGATTAAATACAAAAGCACAATGCCGACTTAAGTACAAGAAGAGTAAATCTTGTCATTGTTTGTGGTATGCTTTGAGCGTATCCTGGGAGATCAGTATTAGTTACCGATGCACTACTGCAGGTTTACTCTATCCCTAGGACCATTACATTGACGTTGGATCACAGAAATAATGTCGGCATTTAATACAAAAGGCACAATGCCGACTAAAGAACATGAAGAGTAAATCTTCTCATTGTTTGTGGTTTCCTTTGAGAGTTTCGTGGGAGATCAGTATTAGATTCCCATGCACTGCTGTAGCTTCACTCTATCCCTTGGACCTTCACATTGCCGATGAAACACAGAAATTGCGTCGGGATTTAATACGAAAGGCAAAATGCCGACTTAAGTACAAGAAGAGTAAATCTTCTCATTGTTTGTGTTTTCCTTTAAGCGTTCCTGGGGAATCAATACCATATTCCGATGCACTACTGCAGCTTTACTCTATCCCTTGGACCTTTACACTGACGATGAAACACAGAAATTGCATCGGGATTAATTACAAAAGCACAATGCCGACTTCAGTACAAGACGAGTAAATTTTCTCATTGTTTGTGGTTTGCTTTGAGCGTTTGCTGGGAGATCACTATTATATTCCGATGCACTACTGCAGCTTTACTCTGTCCCTCGGACCATCACATTGACGTTGGAACACAGAAATAGCGTCAGGATTTAGTACAAAAGGCACAATGCCGACTTAAGCACATGAAGAGTAAATCTTCCCATTGTTTGTGGTTTGCTTTGAGAGTTTCCTGGGTGATCACTATTATATTCCGATGCACTACTGCAGCTTTACTCTATCCCTTGGACCTTCACATTGACGACGAAACACAGAAATTACTTCGGGATTTAATGGAAATGGCACAATGCCGACTGAAGTACAAGAAGAGTAAGTCTTCACATTGTTTGTGGTTTGCTTTGTGCGTTCCTGGGGAATCAGTACTAGATTCCGATGCACTACTGCAGCTTTACTCTATCCCTAGGACCTTTACATTGACGATAAAACACAGATATAGCGTCGGGATTTAATGCAAAACGCACAATGCAGACTTAACTACAAGAAGAGTAAATCTTCTCATAGTATGTGGTTTGCTTTGAGCGTTTCTTGGGAGATCAGTATAAGTTTCCGAAGCACTATTGCAACTTTACTCTATCCCTTGGACATTCTGATTGACGATGAAACACTGATATGGCGTCGGGATTTAACACAAAAGGCACAATGCCAACTTAAGTACTAAAATAGTAAATACTTTCATTGTGTGTGGTTTGCTTTGAGCGTTCCTGGGGAATCAGTACTAGATTCCGATGCACTAGAGCAGCTTTACTCTATCCCTTGGACCTTCACATTGACGATGAAACACAGAAATTGCTTCGGGATTTAATGGAAATGACACAATGCCGACTTAAGTACAAGAAGAGTAAATCTTCTCATTGTTTGTGTTTTCCTTTGAGCGTTCCTCGGGCATCAGTACCCGATTCCGAAGCACTACTGCAGCTTCACTGTATTCCTTGGACCTTCACATTGACGATGAAACACAGAAATTGCGCTGGGATTTAACACAAAAGGCACAATGCCGACTTAAGCACATGAAGAGTAAATCTTCTCATTGTTTGTGGTTTGCTTTGAGAGTTTCCTGGGAGATCAGTATTAGATTCCGATGCACTGCTGTAGCTTTACTCTATCCCTTGGACCTCCACATTAACGATGAAACACAGAAATTGTGTCTGGATTTAGTACGAAAAGGAAAATGCCGGCTTAAGTACAAGAAGGTAAAAACTTTTCATTTTTTGTGGATTGCTTTGAGCCTCTCCTGGGAAATCAGGTTTAGATTCCAATGCACTACTGCAGCTTTACTCTATCCCTTGGACCTTCACATAGACGATGAAACACAGAATTTGCGTCGGGATTTAATACGAAAGGCACAATGCCGACTTAAGTACAAGCAGAGTAAATCTCCTCATTGTTTGTGGATTGCTTTAAGCGTTCCCTGGGAGATCAGAACTAGATTGGAATGCACTACTGCAGCTTTTATCTGTTTTTGGACCTTCTCATTGACGATGAAACACTTAAATTGCTTCGGGAATTAATACAAAAGGCACAATGCCGACTTAAGTACAAGCAGGATTAATCTTCTCATTGTTTGTGGTTTGTATGAGCGTTTCCTGGGAGACCAGTATTAGATTCCGATGCACTGCTGTAGCTTTTCTCTAATTCTTGGACCTCCACATTAACGATGAAACACAGAAATTGTGTCTGGATTTAGTATGAACAGGAAAATGCCGGCTTAAGTACAAGATTGTAAAAACATTTCATTTTTTGTGGATTGCTTTGAGCGGCTCCTGGAGATCAGGTTTAGATTCCGAAGCACTACTGCAGCTTTACTCTATCCCTTGGACCTTCACATTGACGATGAAACACAGAAATTGCGTCGGGATGAAATACAAAAGGCACAATGCCGACTTAAGTAGAAGAAGGGTAAATTATCTCATAGTTTGTGGTTTGCTTTGACCGTTTCTTGGGAGGTCAGTATAAGTTTCCGAAGCACTCTTGCATCTTTACTCTATCCCTTGGACATTCTAATTGACGATCAAATACTGAAATTGCGTCGGAATTTAACACAAAAAGCACAATGCCAACTTAAGTACAAATATAGTAAATCTTCTCATTGTTTGTGGTTTGCTTTGAGCGTTAGCTGGGAGATCAGTATTGGATTCCGATTCACTGCTGCAGCTTTATTCTATTCTTTGGACCTTCACATTGACGATGAAACACAAAATTGCGTCGCGATGTAACACAAAAGGCACAATGCCCACTTAAGTACAAGTGGAGTAAATCTTCTCATTGTTCGTGGTTTGCTTTGAGCGTTCCTGGGGAATCAGTACTCCATTCAGATGCACCAGTGCAGCTTTACTCTATCCCTTGGGCCTTTACATTGACGATGAAACACAGAAATTGCTTCGGGATTTAATGAAAAGGACACAATGCCGACTTAAGTACAAAAAGAGTAAATCTTCTCATTGTTTGTGGTTTGCTTTGAGCGTTCCTGGGGAATCAGTACTAGATTCCGATGCACTACTGCAGCTTCACTCTATCCCTAGGACCTTTACATTGACGATGAAACACAGAAAATGCGTCGGGATTTAATACAAAATGCACAATGCCGACTTGAGTACAAGAAGAGAAAATATTCTCTTTGTTTGTGGTTTGCTTTGAGCGTTTCCTATGAGATGAATATTAGATTCCGATGCACTATTGCAGCCTTACTCTATCCCTTCGACTTTCACATTGACGATGAAATACAGAAATTGCGTCGGGATGTAAAGCAAAAGGCTCAATGCCGACTTAAGTACAAGAAGAGTAAATCTTCTCAATGTTTGTGGTTTGCCTTGAGCGTTTCCTGGGAGATCAGAACTAGATTCGGATGCAATGCTGCAGCTTTACTCTATCCCTTGGACCTTTACTTTAACGATGAAACACAGAAACTGCGTCAGGATTTAGTACGAAAAGGAAAATGCCGGCTTAAGTACACGAGAGTAAATCTTCTAATAGTTTGTGGATTGCTTTGAGCGTTTCCTGGGAGATCAGTATTAGACTCCGATGCATTACTGCAGCTTTACTCTATCCCTCGGACCTTCACATTGACGTTGGAGCAAAGAAATAGCGTTGGGATTTAATACAAAGGGCACAATGCCGACTTAGCACAAGAAAATTATATCTTCTCATTGTTTGTGGTTTGCTTTGAGCGTTTCCAGGGAGATCAGTATTAGATTCCGATGCACTGCTGCACCTTTAAGTACAAGAGAGTAAATCTTCTCATTTTTTGTGGTATGCTTTGAGCGTCTCCTTGGAGATCAGGATTAGATTCCTTCCGATGCACCACTACAGCTTTACTCTATCCCTTGGCCCTTCGCATTGACGATGAAACGTCGAAATTACGACGGGATTTAATACAAAAGGCACAATGCCTACTTAAGTACAAAAGGAGTAAATCTTCTCATTGTTTGAGGTTTGCTTTGAGCGTTTCCTGGGAGATCAGTAACACATTCCGATGCACTACTGCTGCTTTACTCAATCCCTTTTACCTTCACATTGACGATGAAACACAGAAATTGGGTCGGGATATAATACAAAATGCACAAAGTCGATTTAAGTACAAGAAGAGTAAATGTTGTTTCTTTTGTGGTTTGGTTTGAGCGTTTTCTAGGAGATCAGTATTAGATCCCGATGCACTACAGCAGCTTTACTCTATCCCTTGGTCCTTCATATTGCCGATGAAACAGAGAAATTGCGTCGGGGTTTAAAACAAAAGGCAAAATGCCGTCTTATGTATTAGATGAGTATATCTTCTCATTGTTTGTGGTTTGCTTTGAGCGTTTCCTGGGCGATCAGTATTCGATTCCGATGCACTACTGCAGCTTTACTGTATCCCTTGGACCTTCACATTGACGATGAAGCACAGATATTTCGTCGGTTTCAATACAAAAGGCACAATGCCGACTTTTGTACAAAAAGAGTAAATCTTCTCATTGTTTGTGGTTTGCTTTGAGCGTTTCCTGGGAGATCAGTATTAGATTGCGATGCACTACTGCAGCTTTACTGTATCCCTTGGACCTTCACATTGACGATGAAACACAGAAATTGCGTCGGGATTTAATACAGAAGGCACAATGCCGACTTAAGTACAAGAATAGAAAATCTTCTCATTGTTTGTGATTGGCCTTGAGCTTTTTCTGTGAGATCAGTATTAGATTCCGATGCACCACTGCAGCTTTACTCTATCCCTTGGATCGTCAGATTGACGATGAAACACAGAAATTGCATCGGGATTCAAAACAAAGGGCACAATGCCGACTCAAGTAGAGGAAGAGTGAATCTTCTCAATGTTTGAGATTTGCTTTGAGCGGTTCCTGTTAGATCAGTATTAGACTCCGATGCAATACTGCAGCTTACTGTATACCTTGGACCTTCACATTGAAGATGAAACATAGAAATTGCGTCGGAATTTAATACAAAAGGCACAATGCCGACTTAAGTACAAGAAGAGTATATCTTCTCATTGTTTGTGGTTTGCTTTGAGCGTTTCCTGGGAGATCAGGATTAGATTCCGACAATCTACTGCAGCTTTACTCTATCCCTTGGGCCTTCACATTGACGATGAAACACAGAAATTGCGTCGGGATTTAATACAAAAGGCACAATGCCGACGTAAGTACAAGAAGAGTATATCTTCTCATTGTTTGTGGTTTGCTTTAAGCATTTCCTGGGAGATCAGAATTAGATTCCGATAAACTACTGCAGCTTTACTCTATCCCTTGGACCTTCACATTGACAATGAAACACAGAAATTGCCTCGGGATTTAATACAAAGAGCAGAATGCCGACTTAAGTACAAAAAGAGTCAATCTTATCATTGTTTGTGGTTTGCTTTGAGACTTTCCTGGGAGATCAGTATTAGATTCCGATGAACTACTGCAGCTTTTCTCTATCCCTTGAACCTTCCCACTGCCGATGAAACACAGTAATTGCGACGGGATTTATACAAAAGGCAAAATGCTGACTTGTGTGCAAAAAGATTAAATCTTCTCATTGTTTGAGGTTTGCTTTAAGCGTTTCCTGGGAGATAATTATTAGATTCTGATGCACTACTGCAGCTTTACTCTGTACCTTGGACCTTCACATTGACGATGAAACACAGAAATTGCGTCGGGATATAATATAAAAGGCACAATGCCGACTTAAGTTCAAGAATAGTAAATCCTCTCATTGTTCGAGGTGTGCTTTGAGCGTTTCCTGGGAGTTCAGTATAGATTCCTAATCACTACTGCATCTTTACTCTATCCCTAGGATCCTCACATTGACGATAAAACACAGAGTTTGCGCGGCAGTTAATACAAAAGGCAGATTGCCGAATTAAGTTCAAAAGGAGTAAATCTTCTCATTGTTTGTGGTTTGCTTTGAGCGTTTCCTGGGAGATCAGCATTAGATTTCGATGCACCACTGCAGCTTTACTCTATCCCTTGGCCCTTCGCATTGACGATGAAACGTCGAAATTACGACGGGATTTAATGCAAAAGGCACAATGCCTACTTAAGTACAAAAGGAGTAAATCTTCTCATTGTTTGAGGTTTGCTTTGAGCGTTTCCTGGGAGATCAGTAACACATTCCGATGCACTACTGCTGCCTTACTCAATCCCTTTTACCTTCACATTGACGATGAAACACAGAAATTGAGTCGGGATATAATACAAATTGCACAAAGTCGATTGAAGTACAAGAAGAGTAAATGTTGTTTCTTTTCTGGTTTGGTTTGAGCGTTTTCTAAGAGATCAGTATTTGATCCCGATGCACTACAGCAGCTTTACTCTATCCCTTGGTCCTTCATATTGCCGATGAAACAGAGAAATTGCGTCGGGGTTTAAAACAAAAGGCAAAATGCCATCTTATGTATTAGATGAGTATATCTTCTCATTGTTTGTGGTTTGCTTTGAGCGTTTCCTGGGCGATCAGTATTCGATTGCGATGCACTACTGCAGCTTTACTTTATGCCTTGGACCTTTACATTGACGATGAAATACAGAAATTGCGTCGTAATTTAATACAAAGGACACAATGCCGACTTAAGAACAAGTAGAGTAAATATTCTCATTGTTTGTGGTTTGCTTTGAGCATTTCCTGGGAGATCAGTAATAGATTCCGATGCACTACTGAGCTTTACTCTATCCCTTGAACCTTCACACTGACGTTGATCCTCAGAAATTGCGTCGGGATTTAACACAAGGGGCACAATGCCGACTTAGGTACAAGAAGAGTAAATCTTCTCATACTTTGTGGTTTGCTTTGAGCGTTTCCTGGGAGATCAGTATTAGATTCCGATGCACTACTGCAGCTTTACTCTATCCCATGGACCTTCACATTGACGATGAAACACAGAAATTGCGTCGGGATTTAATACATAAGGCACAATGCCGACTTAAGTACAAGAAGAGTAAATCTTCTCATTGTTTGTGGTATGCTTTTAGCATTTCCTGGGAGATCAGTATTAGATTCCGAAGCACCACTGCAGCATTACTCTATCCCATGGACCTTCACATTGACGATAAAGCACAGAAATTGCGTCGGGATTTAATACATAAGGCACAATAACGACATAAGTACCAGAAGAGTTAATCTTCTCATTGTTTGTGGTTTGCTACGAGCATTTCCTGCGAGATCAGTATTAGATTTCGATGCACTACTGCAGCTTTACTCTGTCCCTTGGATCTTCAGATTGACGATGAAACACAGATATAGCGTAAGGATTCAAAACAAAAGGCACAATGCCGACTCAAGTAAAAGAAGAGTAAATCTTCTCATTGTTTGAGGTTTGTTTTGAGCGTTTCCTGGGAGATCAGTATTAGATTCCGATGCACTACTGCAGCTATACTCTATCCCTTGGACGTTCACATTGACGATGTTGTTGTTGTTGTGGTCTTCAGTCCTGAGACTGGTTTGATGCAGCTCTCCATGCTTTTTCATCTCCCAGTACCTACTGCAACCTACATCCTTCTGAATCTGCTTAGCGTATTTATCTCTTGGTCTCCCTCTACGATTTTTACCCTCCACGCTGCCCTCCAATACGAAATTGGTGATCACTTGATGCCTCAGAACATGACCTACCAACCGATCCCTTCTTGTTTGTGGTTTGCTTTGAGCGTTTCCTGAGAGATCAGTATTACATTCCGATGAACTGATGCAGCTTTACTCTATCCCTTGAACTTTCACACTGCCGATGAAAGACAGTTATTGCGTCGGGATTCAATACAAAAGGCACAATGCTGACTTGTGTACAAGAAGATTAAATCTTCTCATTGTTTGAGGTTTGCTTTAAGCGTTTCCTGGGAGATCAGTATTAGATTCCGATGCACTACTGCAGCTTTACTCTATACCTTGGACCTTCACATTGACGATGAAACACAGAAATTGCGTCGGGATTTAATGTAAAAGGCACAATGCCGACTTCAGTTCAAGAATAGTAAACCCTCTCATTGTTCGAGGTGTGCTTTGAGCGTTTCCTGGGAGTTCAGTATTAGATTCCTATGCACTACTGCATCTTTACTCCAACCCTAGGACCCTCACATTGACGATAAAACACAGAGTTTGCGCGGTATTTATAACAAAAGGCAGAATGCCGAATTAAGTTCAAAAGGAGTAAATCTTCTCATTGTTTGTGGTTTGCTTTGAGCGTTTCCTGGGAGATCAGCATTAGATTCCGATGCACCACTGCAGCTTTACTCTATCCCTTGGTCCTTCATATTGCCAATGAAACAGGGAAATTGCGCCGGGGTTTAAAACAAAACTCAAAATGCCGTCTTATGTATTAGATGAGTATATCTTCTCATTGTTTGTGGTTTGCTTTGAGCGTTTCCTGGGCGATCAGCATTCGATTCCGATGCACTACTGCAGCTTCTCTCTATGGCTTGGACCATCACATTGACGATGAAATACAGAAATTGCGTCGGAATTTAATACAAAAGACACAATGCCGACTTAAGAACAAGTGGAGTAAATATTCTCATTGTTTGTGGTTTGCTTTGAGCGTTTCCTGGGAGATCAGTAATAGATTCCAATGCACTACTGAGCTTTACTCTATCCCTTGAACCTTCACACTGACGATGATCCTCAGAAATTGTGTCGGGATTTAATACAAAGTGCACAATGCCGAGTTAAGTACAAGAAGATTAAATCTTCTCATTGTTTGTGGTTTGCTTTAAGCGTTTCCTGGTAGATAAGTGTTATATTCCGATGCACCACTGCAGCTTTACTCTATCCCTTGGACCTTCACATTGACTATGAAACACAGAAATTGCGTCGGGATTTAATACAAAGGGTACAATGCTGACTTAAGTACAAGAGGAGTAAATCTTCTCATTGTTTGAGGTTTCTTTTGATCGTTTCCTGGGAGATCAGTATTAGATTCCTATCCACTACTGCAGCTTTACTCTATCCCTTGCAACTTCACATTGACGATGAAACACAGAAATTGCGTCGGGATTAATAACAAAGGGCACAATGCCGACTTAAGTACAAGAAGAATATATCTTCTCATTTTTTGTGGTTTGCTTTGAGCGGTTCCTCTGGGTTCAGTATTAGATTTTGATGCTCTATTGCGGCTTTACTCTATCCTTTGGACCTTCACAGTGACGATGAAGCACAGAATTTGCGTCGGGATTTAATACAAAAGGCACAATATCAACTTAAGTACAAGAAAAGTAAATATTCTTTTTGTTTGTGGTTTGCTTTGAGCGTTTCTTGGGAGATCAGTATTAGATTCCGATGTACTACTGCAGCTTTACTTTATTCCTTGGACGTTCACATTGACGATGAACACAGAAATTGCGTTGGGATTTAACATAATAGGCACAATGCCAACTTAAGTACAAAAAGAGTAAATATTCTCATTGTTTGTGGTTTATCTTTGAGCGTTTCCTGGGACATCAGTATTAGATTCCGATGCCCTACTGCAGCTTTACTATATCCCTAGGACCTTAACATTGAGGATGACACACAGAGATTGCGTCGGGATTTAATACAAAAGGCACAATGCCGACTTAAAGCCAAGATGAGTAAATCCTCTCATTGTTTGTGGTTTGCTTGGAGCGTTTCCTGGGAAAAAAGTATTAGATTCAAATGAACTACTGCAGCTTTACTCTATCCGGTAGACATTCTGATTGACGATAAAACACAGAAATCGCGTCGGGATTTAAAACAAAAGGCACAATGCCGACATAAGTACAAGAAGAGTATACCTTCTCATTGTTTGTGGTCTGCTTTGAGCGTTTCCTGGCAGATCAGTATTGGAATCCGATGAACTACTGCAGCTTTACTCTAACACCTGGGGCCTTCACATTGACGATGAAACGCAGAAATTGCGTCGGGATTTAATACAAAGGGCACAATGTCGCCCTAAGTACACGAAGAGAAAATATTCTTTTTGTTTGTGGTTTTCTTTGAGAGTGTTCTGGAAGATCAGTATTAGATTCCGATGCACTACTGCAGCTTTACTCTATCCCTTGGACCTTCGCATTGACGAAAAAACATAGAAATTGCGTCGGGATTTAATACAAAAGGCACAATGCCGACTTAAGTAGAAGAAAAGTAAATCTTCTGACTGTTTGTGGTATGCTTTCAGCGTTTCCTGGGAGATCAGTATTAGATTCCGATGCACTACTGGAGCTTTACTCTATCCCATGGACCTTCACATTGACGATGAAACAGAGAAATTGCGTCGGGATTTAATTCAAAAGGCACAATGCCGACAAAAGTACAAGAAGAGTAAATCTTCTCATTGTTTGTGGTATGCTTTTAGCATTTCCTGGGAGATCAGTATTAGATTCCGAAGCAGCACTGCAGCATTACTCTATCCCATGGACCTTCACATTGACGATAAAGCACAGAAATTGCGTCGGGATTTAATACATAAGGCACAATAACGACATAAGTACCAGAAGAGTTAATCTTCTCATTGTTTGTGGTTTGCTACTAGCATTTCCTGCGAGATCAGTATTAGATTTCGATGCACTACAGCTGCTTTACTCTATCCCTTGGTCCTTCATATTGCCGATGAAACAGAGAAATTGCGTCGGGGTTTAAAACAAAAGGCAAAATGCCATCTTATGTATTAGATGAGTATATCTTCTCATTGTTTGTGGTTTGCTTTGAGCGTTTCCTGGGCGATCAGTATTCGATTCCGATGCACTACTGCAGCTTTACTTTATGCCTTGGACCTTTACATTGACGATGAAATACAGAAATTGCGTCGTAATTTAATACAAAGGACACAATGCCGACTTAAGAACAAGTAGAGTAAATATTCTCATTGTTTGTGGTTTGCTTTGAGCATTTCCTGGGAGATCAGTAATAGATTCCGATGCACTACTGAGCTTTACTCTATCCCTTGAACCTTCACACTGACGATGATCCTCAGAAATTGCGTCGGGATTTAATACAAGGGGCACAATGCCGACTTAGGTACAAGAAGAGTAAATCTTCTCATACTTTGTGGTTTGCTTTGAGCGTTTCCTGGGAGATCAGTATTAGATTCCGATGCACTACTGCAGCTTTACTCTATCCCATGGACCTTCACATTGACGATGAAACACAGAAATTGCGTCGGGATTTAATACATAAGGCACAATGCCGACTTAAGTACAAGAAGAGTAAATCTTCTCATTGTTTGTGGTATGCTTTTAGCATTTCCTGGGAGATCAGTATTAGATTCCGAAGCACCACTGCAGCATTACTCTATCCCATGGACCTTCACATTGACGATAAAGCACAGAAATTGCGTCGGGATTTAATACATAAGGCACAATAACGACATAAGTACCAGAAGAGTTAATCTTCTCATTGTTTGTGGTTTGCTACGAGCATTTCCTGCGAGATCAGTATTAGATTTCGATGCACTACTGCAGCTTTACTCTATCCCTTGAACTTTCACACTGCCGATGAAAAACAGTAATTGCGTCGGGATTCAATACAAAAGGCACAATGCTGACTTGTGTACAAGAAGATTAAATCTTCTCATTGTTTGAGGTTTGCTTTAAGCGTTTCCTGGGAGATCAGTATTAGATTCCGATGCACTACTGCAGCTTTACTCTATACCTTGGACCTTCACATTGACGATGAAACACAGAAATTGCGTCGGGATTTAATGTAAAAGGCACAATGCCGACTTCAGTTCAAGAATAGTAAACCCTCTCATTGTTCGAGGTGTGCTTTGAGCGTTTCCTGGGAGTTCAGTATTAGATTCCTATGCACTACTGCATCTTTACTCCAACCCTAGGACCTTCACATTGACGATAAAACACAGAGTTTGCGCGGTATTTATAACAAAAGGCAGAATGCCGAATTAAGTTCAAAAGGAGTAAATCTTCTCATTGTTTGTGGTTTGCTTTGAGCGTTTCCTGGGAGATCAGCATCAGATTCCGATGCACCACTGCAGCTTTACTCTATCCCTTGGTCCTTCATATTGCCAATGAAACAGGGAAATTGCGCCGGGGTTTAAAACAAAACTCAAAATGCCGTCTTATGTATTAGATGAGTATATCTTCTCATTGTTTGTGGTTTGCTTTGAGCGTTTCCTGGGCGATCAGCATTCGATTCCGATGCACTACTGCAGCTTTTCTCTATGGCTTGGACCTTCACATTGACGATGAAATACAGAAATTGCGTCGGAATTTAATACAAAAGACGCAATGCCGACTTAAGAACAAGTGGAGTAAATATTCTCATTGTTTGTGGTTTGCTTTGAGCGTTTCCTGGGAGATCAGTAATAGATTCCAATGCACTACTGAGCTTTACTCTATCCCTTGAACCTTCACACTGACGATGATCCTCAGAAATTGTGTCGGGATTTAATACAAAGTGCACAATGCCGAGTTAAGTACAAGAAGATTAAATCTTCTCATTGTTTGTGGTTTGCTTTAAGCGTTTCCTGGTAGATAAGTGTTATATTCCGATGCACCACTGCAGCTTTACTCTATCTCTTGGACCTTCACATTGCCGATGAAAGAGAGAAATTGCGTCGGGATTTAAAACAAAAGGCCAAATGCCGACTTATGTATTAGATGAGTACATCTTCTCATAGTTTGTGGATTGCTTTGAGCGGTTCCTGGTACATCAGTATTAGAATCCGATGCACTACTGCAGCTTCACTATATCCCTTGGAACTTTACACTGACGATGAGACTCAGAAATTGCGTCGGGATTTAATACAAATGGCACAATGCCGACTGAAGTACAAGAAGAGTAAATCTTCTCATTGTTTGTGGTTTGTTTTAAGCGTTTCCTAGGAGATCAGTATTAGTTTCGGATGCACTACTGCTGCATTACTCTATCCCTTGGACCTTCACATTGACTATGAAACACAGAAATTGCGTCGGGATTTAATACAAAGGGTACAATGCTGACTTAAGTACAAGAGGAGTAAATCTTCTCATTGTTTGAGGTTTGTTTTGATCGTTTCCTGGGAGATCAGTATTAGATTCCTATCCACTACTGCAGCTTTACTCTATCCCTTGCAACTTCACATTGACGATGAAACACAGAAATTGCGTCGGGATTAATAACAAAGGGCACAATGCCGACTTAAGTACAAGAAGAATATATCTTCTCATTGTTTGTGGTTTGCTTTGAGGGGTTCCTCTGGGATCAGTATTAGATTTTGATGCTCTATTGCGGCTTTACTCTATCCTTTGGACCTTCACAGTGACGATGAAGCACAGAATTTGCGTCGGGATTTAATACAAAAGGCACAATGTCAACTTAAGTACAAGAAAAGTAAATATTCTTTTTGTTTGTGGTTTGCTTTGAGCGTTTCTTGGGAGATCAGTATTAGATTCCGATGCACTACTGCAGGTTTACTTTATTCCTTGGACGTTCACATTGACGATGAACACAGAAATTGCGTTGGGATTTAACATAATAGGCACAATGCCAACTTAAGTACAAAAAGAGTAAATATTCTCATTGTTTGTGGTTTATCTTTGAGCGTTTCCTGGGAGATCAGTATTAGATTCCGATGCCCTACTGCAGCTTTACTATACCCCTAGGACCTTAACATTGAGGATGACACACAGAGATTCCGTCGGGATTTAATACAAAAGGCACAATGCCGACTTAAAGCCAAGAAGAGTAAATCCTCTCATTGTTTGTGGTTTGCTTGGAGCGTTTCCTGGGAAAAAAGTATTAGATTCAAATGAACTACTGCAGCTTTACTCTATCCGGTAGGCATTCTGATTGACGATAAAACACAGAAATCGCGTCGGGATTTAAAACAAAAGGCACAATGCCGACATAAGTACAAGAAGAGTATACCTTCTCATTGTTTGTGGTCTGCTTTGAGCGTTTCCTGGCAGATCAGTATTGGAATCCGATGAACTACTGCAGCTTTACTCTAACACCTGGGGCCTTCACATTGACGATGAAACGCAGAAATTGCGTCGGGATTTAATACAAAGGGCACAATGTCGCCCTAAGTACACGAAGAGAAAATATTCTTTTTGTTTGTGGTTTTCTTTGAGAGTGTTCTGGAAGATCAGTATTAGATTCCGATGCACTACTGCAGCTTTACTCTATTCCTTGGACCTTCGCATTGACGAAAAAACATAGAAATTGCGTCGGGATTTAATAAAAAAGGCACAATGCCGACTTAAGTAGAAGAAAAGTAAATCTTCTGACTGTTTGTGGTATGCTTTCAGCGTTTCCTGGGAGATCAGTATTAGATTCCGATGCACTACTGGAGCTTTACTCTATCCCATGGACCTTCACATTGACGATGAAACAGAGAAATTGCGTCGGGATTTAATTCAAAAGGCACAATGCCGACAAAAGTACAAGAAGAGTAAATCTTCTCATTGTTCGTGGTTTGCTTTGAGCGTTTCCTGGGAGATCAGTATTAGATTCCGATGCACTACTGCAGCTTTACTCTATCCCATGGACCTTCACATTGACGATGAAACACAGAAATTGCGTCTGGATTTAACACAAAAAGCACAATGACGACTCAAGTACAAGAAGAGTAAATCTTCTCATTGTGTTTGGTTTGCTATAAGCGTTTCCAGGGAGATCATTATTAGTTTCCGATGCACTATTGCAGCATGACTCTATCCCTTGGACCTTCGCATTGACGATGAAACATAGACACTGCGTCAGGATTTAATACAAATGGCACAAAGCCGACTTAAGTACAAGAAGAGTAAATCGCCTCATTGTTTGTGGTTTGCTTTGAGCGTTTCCTGGGAGATCAGTACTAGATCCCGATGCACTACTACAGCTTTACTCCATCTCTTGGACCTTCACATTGACGATGGAACACAGAAATTGCGTAGGGATTTAATACAAAAGGCACAATGCCGACTGAAATACAAGAGGAGTAAATATTCCATTTTTTTGTTTGTGGTTTTCATTAGTGATTCCTGGGAGATCAGTATTAGATTCTGATGCACCACTGCAGCGTAGCTCTATCCCCTGGACCTTCAGATTGACAATGAAGCACAGAAATTGCATCGGGATTTAATACAGAAGGCACAATGCCGACTTAACTACAAGGAGAGGAAATCTTCTCATTGTTTGTGGTTTGCTGTGAGCATTTCCAGGGCGATCAGTATTAGATTCCGATGCACTACTGCAGCATTACACTATCACCTGGACGTTCACATTCACGAAGAAACACAGAAATTGCATCGGTATTTAATCCAAAAAGCACAATACCGACTTCAGTACAAGAAGAGTAAATCTTCTCATTGTTTGTGGTTTGCTTTGAGCGTTTTCTGGGAGATCAGTACTGGATTCAGATGCACTACTGCAGATTTACTCTATCCCCTGGACCTCCACATTGGCGATGAAACAGAGAAATTGCGTCGGGATTTAATACAAAAGACACAATGCCGAGTTAAGAACAAGTGGAGTAAATATTCTCATTGTTTGTGGTTTGCTTTGAGCGTTTCCTGGGAGATCAGTAATAGATTCCAATGCACTACTGAGCTTTACTCTATCCCTTGAACCTTCACACTGACGATGATCCTCAGAAATTGTGTCGGGATTTAATACAAAGTGCACAATGCCGAGTTAAGTACAAGAAGATTAAATCTTCTCATTGTTTGTGGTTTGCTTTAAGCGTTTCCTGGTAGATAAGTGTTATATTCCGATGCACCACTGCAGCTTTACTCTATCCCTTGGACCTTCACATTGCCGATGAAAGAGAGAAATTGCGTCGGGATTTAAAACAAAAGGCCAAATGCCGACTTATGTATTAGATGAGTAAATCTTCTCATAGTTTGTGGTTTGCTTTGAGCGGTTCCTGGTACATCAGTATTAGAATCCGATGCACTACTGCAGCTTCACTATATCCCTTGGAACTTTACACTGACGATGAGACTCAGAAATTGCGTCGGGATTTAATACAAATGGCACAATGCCGACTGAAGTACAAGAAGAGTAAATCTTCTCATTGTTTGTGGTTTGTTTTAAGCGTTTCCTAGGAGATCAGTATTAGTTTCGGATGCACTATTGCTGCATTACTCTATCCCTTGGACCTTCACATTGACTATGAAACACAGAAATTGCGTCGGGATTTAATACAAAGGGTACAATGCTGACTTAAGTACAAGAGGAGTAAATCTTCTCATTGTTTGAGGTTTGTTTTGATCGTTTCCTGGGAGATCAGTATTAGATTCCTATCCACTACTGCAGCTTTACTCTATCCCTTGCAACTTCACATTGACGATGAAACACAGAAATTGCGTCGGGATTAATAACAAAGGGCACAATGCCGACTTAAGTACAAGAAGAATATATCTTCTCATTGTTTGTGGTTTGCTTTGAGCGGTTCCTCTGGGATCAGTATTAGATTTTGATGCTCTATTGCGGCTTTACTCTATCCTTTGGACCTTCACAGTGACGATGAAGCACAGAATTTGCGTCGGGATTTAATACAAAAGGCACAATGTCAACTTAAGTACAAGAAAAGTAAATATTCTTTTTGTTTGTGGTTTGCTTTGAGCGTTTCTTGGGAGATCAGTATTAGATTCCGATGCACTACTGCAGCTTTACTTTATTCCTTGGACGTTCACATTGACGATGAACACAGAAATTGCGTTGGGGTTTAACATAATAGGCACAATGCCAACTTAAGTACAAAAAGAGTAAATATTCTCATTGTTTGTGGTTTATCTTTGAGCGTTTCCTGGGAGATCAGTATTAGATTCCGGTGCCCTACTGCAGCTTTACTATATCCCTAGGACCTTAACATTGAGGATGACACACAGAGATTGCGTCGGGATTTAATACAAAAGGCACAATGCCGACTTAAAGCCAAGAAGAGTAAATCCTCTCATTGTTTGTGGTTTGCTTGGAGCGTTTCCTGGGAAAAAAGTATTAGATTCAAATGAACTACAGCAGCTTTACTCTATCCGGTAGGCATTCTGATTGACGATAAAACACAGAAATCGCGTCGGGATTTAAAACAAAAGGCACAATGCCGACATAAGTACAAGAAGAGTATACCTTCTCATTGTTTGTGGTCTGCTTTGAGCGTTTCCTGGCAGATCAGTATTGGAATCCGATGAACTACTGCAGCTTTACTCTAACACCTGGGGCCTTCACATTGACGATGAAACGCAGAAATTGCGTCGGGATTTAATACAAAGGGCACGATGTCGCCCTAAGTACACGAAGAGAAAATATTCTTTTTGTTTGTGGTTTTCTTTGAGAGTGTTCTGGAAGATCAGTATTAGATTCCGATGCACTACTGCAGCTTTACTCTATTCCTTGGACCTTCGCATTGACGAAAAAACATAGAAATTGCGTCGGGATTTAATACAAAAGGCACAATGCCGACTTAAGTAGAAGAAAAGTAAATCTTCTGACTGTTTGTGGTATGCTTTCAGCGTTTCCTGGGAGATCAGTATTAGATTCCGATGCACTACTGGAGCTTTACTCTATCCCATGGACCTTCACATTGACGATGAAACAGAGAAATTGCGTCGGGATTTAATTCAAAAGGCACAATGCCGACAAAAGTACAAGAAGAGTAAATCTTCTCATTGTTCGTGGTTTGCTTTGAGCGTTTCCTGGGAGATCAGTATTAGATTCCGATGCACTACTGCAGCTTTACTCTATCCCATGGACCTTCACATTGACGATGAAACACAGAAATTGCGTCGGGATTTAAAACAGAATGCACAATGCTGACTTAAGTAAAAGAAGAGTAAATCTTCTCATTGTTTGTGTTTTGCTTTTAGCGTATCCTGGGAGATCAGTATTTGATTCCGATGCACTACTGCAGCTTAACTCTATCCCTTGGATCTTCAGAATGACGGTGAAACACAGAAATTACGTCCTGGTTTAACACAAAAGGCACAATGCCGACTTAAGTACAAAAAAAGTAAATTTCCTCATTGTCAGTTGTTTGCTTTGAGAGTTTCCTGGGAGATTACTATTAGATTCCGATGCACTACTGCAGTTTTACTCTATCCCTTGAACCTTCACATTGACGATGAAACTCAGAAATTGCGTCTGGATTTAACACAAAAAGCACAATGACGACTCAAGTACAAGAAGAGTAAATCTTCTCATTGTGTTTGGTTTGCTATAAGCGTTTCCAGGGAGATCATTATTAGTTTCCGATGCACTATTGCAGCATGACTCTATCCCTTGGACCTTCACATTGACGATGAAACATAGACACTGCGTCAGGATTTAATACAAATGGCACAAAGCCGACTTAAGTACAAGAAGAGTAAATCGCCTCATTGTTTGTGGTTTGCTTTGAGCGTTTCCTGGGAGATCAGTACTAGATCCCGATGCACTACTTCAGCTTTACTCCATCTCTTGGACCTTCACATTGACGATGGAACACAGAAATTGCGTAGGGATTTAATACAAAAGGCACAATGCCGACTGAAATACAAGAGGAGTAAATATTCCATTTTTTTGTTTGTGGTTTTCATTAGTGATTCCTGGGAGATCAGTATTAGATTCTGATGCACCACTGCAGCGTAGCTCTATCCCCTGGACCTTCAGATTGACAATGAAGCACAGAAATTGCATCGGGATTTAATACAGAAGGCACAATGCCGACTTAACTACAAGGAGAGGAAATCTTCTCATTGTTTGTGGTTTGCTGTGAGCATTTCCAGGGCGATCAGTATTAGATTCCGATGCACTACTGCAGCATTGCTCTATCACCTGGACGTTCACATTCACGAAGAAACACAGAAATTGCATCGGTATTTAATCCAAAAAGCACAATACCGACTTCAGTACAAGAAGAGTAAATCTTCTCATTGTTTGTGGTTTGCTTTGAGCGTTTTCTGGGAGATCAGTACTGGATTCAGATGCACTACTGCAGATTTACTCTATCCCCTGGACCTCCACATTGGCGATGAAACAGAGAAATTGCGTCGGGATTTAATAAAGGATGCACAATGCCGACTTAAGTACAAGAAGAGTAAATCTTCTCATTGCTTGTGGTTTGCTTTGAGCGTTTCCTGGGAGATCTGTATTAGATTCCGATGCACTGATGCATTACCCTATCCCTTCGACCTTCACATTGACGATGAAACACAGAAATAGCGTCGGAATTTAATTCAAAAGACACAATGCCGACTTAAGTACAAGAAGAGTAAATCTTCTCAGGGTTTGTGGTTTGCTATGGGCGTTTGCTGGGAGATCAGTATTAGATTCCGATGCACCACTGCAGCATTACCCTATCCCTTGGACCTTCACATTGACGATGAAACACAGAAATTGCGTCGGGATTTAATACAAAAGGCACAATCCGACTTAAGTACAAGAAGAGTAAATCTACTCATTGTTTCTGGTGTGCTTTGAGCGTTTCCAGAGAGATCAGTATTAGATTCCGATGCACTACTGCATGATTATTCTAACCCTTGGACTTTCACATTGACGATGGAACACAGAAATTGCATCGGGATTTAACACAAAAGGCACAATGTCGTCTTAAGTTCAAGAACAGTAAATAAACTTTTTGTTAGTGGTTTGCTTTGGGCATTTCCTGGGTGATCAGTATTAGGTTCTGATGCACTACTGCAGCTTTACTCTATCCCTTGGACCTTCACAAAGACGATGAAACACGGAAATGGCGTCGCAATTTTATATATAAGGCACAATGCCGACTCAACTACAAGAATAGTCAATCTTCACATTGTCCGTGGCTTGCTTTGAGCGTTTCCTGGGAGATCAGTATTAGATTACGATGCCCTACTGCAGCTTTTCTCTATCCCTTGGACCTTCACATTGACGATGAAACGCAGAATTTGCGTCGGGATTTAATACAAAATGCACAATGACGACTTAAGTACAAAAAGAGTATATCTTCTCATTGTTTGCGGTTTCCTTTGAGCGTTTCCTGGGAGATCAGAATTACATTCCGTTGCCCAACTGAAGGCTTACTCTATCCCTTGGACCTTCACATTGACGATGAAACACAGATATTGCGTCGGAATTTAATACCGAAAGCACAATGCCTACTTAAGTAGAAGAAGAGTAAACCCTCTCATTGTTTGTGGTTTGCTTTGAGCGTTTCCTGTGGGATCAGTATTAAATTCCGATGCACTACTGCAACTTTACTCTATCCGTTCAACCTTCACATTGACGAAGAAACACAGAAATTGCGTCGGGATGTAACACAAAAGGCACAATGCCGACTTAACTACAAGAAGAGAAAATCTTCTCACTGTTTGTGGTTTGCTTTTAGCGTTTCCCGGGAGATGAGTATCAGATTACGATGCACTACTGCAGCTTTATTCTATCCCTTGGACGCTCACACTGACGATGAAACACTGAAATTGCGTCGGGATTTAATACGAAAGGCACAATGCCGACATAAGTACAAAAAGTGTCAATCTTCTCATTGTTTGTGGTTTGCGTTGAGCGTTTCCTGGGAGATCAGTATTAGATTCCGATGCACTACTGCAGCTTTACTCTATCCCTTGGACCTTCACATTGACATTGAAACACAGAAATTGCGTCGGGATTTAATACAAACGGCACAATGACGACTTAAGTACAAGAAGAGTAAATCTTCTCATAGTTCGAGGTTTGCTTTGAACGTTTCCGGGGAGATCATTACTAGATTCCGGTGCACTACTGCAGCTTTACTCTATCCCTTGGAGATTCACATTGACGATGAAACACAGAAATTGCCTCTGGACTTAATACAAAAGGCAAAATGCCGAATTAAGTACTAGAAGAGTAATTCTTCTCATTGTTCGTGGTTTGCTTTGAGCGTTTCCTGGGAGATCAGTATTAGATTCCGATGCACTACTGCAGCTTTACTCTATCCGTTGGACCTTCACATTGACGAAGATACACAGAAATTGCGTCGGGATGTAACACAAAAGGCACAATGCCGACTTAAGTACAAGAAGAGAAAATCTTCTCACTGTTTGTGGTTTGCATTGAACGTTTCCTGGGAGATCAGTATTAGTTTCCGATGCACTACTGCAGCGTTACTCTATCCCTTGGACCTTCACATTGACGATGAAACTTAGAACTTACGTCGGGATTTAAAACAAAAGGCACAATGCCAACTCAAGTACAAGAAGAGTAAATCTTGTCATTGTTCGTTGTTTGCTTCGAGCGTTTCCCGGGAGATCAGTACTAGATTCCGATGCACTACTGCAGCTTTACTGTATACCTTAGACGTTCTCATTGACGATGAAACACAGAAATTGCGTCGGGATTTTATAGAAAAGGCTTACGTACAAGATGAGTAAATATTATTTTTGTTGCGGTTTACTTTGAGCGTTTCCTGGGAGATCAGTATTAGACTCGGATGAACTAGTGCGGCTCTACTCTATCCCTCGGACCTTCACATTGACGATGAAACACAGAGATTGAGTCGGGATTTGATATAAAAGGCAAAATGCCGAATTAAGTACTAGAAGAGTAAGTCTTCTCATAGTTGGTGGATTTCTTTGTGAGTTTCCTGGGAGATCTGGATTAGATTCCGATGCACTACTGCAGCTTTACTCTATCCCTAGGACCATCACATTGACGATGAAACACAGAGATTGGTCGGGATTTAATAGAAAAGGCACAATGCCGACTTAAGTTCAAGAAGAGTAAACTTCGTCACTGTTTCTGGTTTGCTTTGAGCGTTTCTTGGGTGATCAGTACTGCATTCCAGTGCACTACTGCAGCTTTAATCTATCCCTTGGACCTTCACATTGACGATGAAACACAGAAAAATGCGTCGGGATTTAACGCAGAAGGCACAAGCAGGACTGATGTACAAATAGAGTCAACCTTCTCATTGTTTGAGGTGTACGTTGAGCGTTTCCTGGGAGATCAGCATTAGATTCCGATGCACTACCGCAGCTATACTCAATCCCTAGAACCTTCCCATGACGATGAAAGACAGAAATTGCGTCGGGATTTAATACAAAATGCACAGTGTCGACTTCAGTACACGAAGAGTAAATATTCTTTTTGATTGTGGTTGTCTTTGAGCGTTTTCTGGGAGATCAGTATTAGATTCCGATGCACTACTGCAGCTTTACTCTATCGCTTGGACCTTCACATTGACGATGAAACACAGAAATTTCGTCGGGATTTAACATAAAATGCACAATGCCGACTTAAGTACAAGAAGAGTAAATCTTCTCATTGTTCGTGGTTTGCTTTGAGCGTTTCCTGGAAGATCAGTATTTGATTCCGATGCACTACTGCAGCTTAACTCTATCCCTTTGACCTTCACATTGAGGATGAAACACAGAAATTGCGTCGGGATTTAAAACAGAAGGCACAATGCTGACTTAAGTACAAGAAGAGTAAATCTTCTCATTGTTTGTGGTTTGCTTGAGCGTTTCCTGGGAGATCAGTACTAGATTCCGATGCACTACTGCAGCATTACTCTATCCCTAGGACCTTCTCATTGACGATGAAACACAGAAATTGCGTCGGGATGTAATACAAAAGGCTCAATGCCGACTTAAGTACAAGAAGAGTAAATCTCCTCATTGATTGTAGTTTGCTTTGAGTGTTTCCTGGGAGATGAGTATTAGATTCCGATGCACTACTGCAGCTTTACTCTATCCCTTGGACCTTAGCATTGACGATGAAACGCAGAAATTGCGTCGGGATTTAATACAAAAGGCACAATGACGAATAATGTACAAGAAGAGTAAATCTTCTCATAGTTTGTGGTTTGCTTTGCGCGTTTCCTGGGAGATGAGTATTAGATTCCGATGCACTACTGCAGCTTTTCCCTATCCCTTGGACCCTCACACTGACGACGAAACACAGAAATTTCGTCGTGATTTAATCCGAAAGGCACAATGCCGACTTAAGTACAAGAAGTGTCAATCTTCTCATTGTTTGTGGTTTGCGTTGAGCGTTTCCTGGGAGATCAGTATTAGTTTCCGATGCACTACTGCAGCTTTACTCTATCCCTTGGACCTTCTCATTGACGATGAAACACAGAAATTGTGTCGGGATTTAATACAAGAGGCACAATGACGACCTAAGTACAAGAAGAGTAAATCTTCTCATTGTTCGTGGTTTGTTTTGAGCGTTTCCTGGGATATCAGTACTAGATTCCGATGCACTACTGCAGCTGTACTCTATCCCATGGACCTTCACATTGACGATGAAACACAGAAATTGCGTCGGGATTTAATACAAAAGGCACAATGTCGACTTAAGTACACGAAGGGTAAATATTCTTTTTGTTTGTGGTTTACTTTGAGCGTTTCCTGGGATTTTAGTATTTGACTCGGATGCACTAGTGCAGCTTTACTCCATCCCTTGGAATTCACATTGACGATGAAACACAGAGATTGAGTCGGGATTTAATAAAAAAACGCAAAATACCGAATTAAGAACTAGAAGAGTAATTCTTCTCATTGATCGTGGTTTGCTTTGAGCGTTTCCTGGGAGATCAGCATTAGATTCCGATGCACTACTGCAGCTTTACTCTATCCTAAGGACCTTCACATTGATTATGAAACACAGAAATTGGGTCGGGATATAATGCAAAAGGCACAATGCCGACTTAAGTAAAGAAGAGTAAATCTTCTCATTGTTTGTGGTTTGCATTGAGCGTTTCTTGGGTGATCAGTATTAGTTTCCGATGCACTACTGCAGCGTTACTCTATCCCTTGGACCTTCACATTGACGATGAAACACAGAAATTGCGTCGCTATTTAATACAAAAGGCACAATGCCGACTTAAGTACAAGAAGAGTTAATATTTTCATTGAATGTGATTTGATTTGAGCGTTTCCTGGGAGATCAGTATTTGGTTCCGATGCACTACTGCAGCTTTACTCTATCCCTTGGACCTTCACATTGACGATGAAATCTAGAACTTAAGTCTGGATTTAATACAAAAGGCACAATGCCGACTTAAGTACAAGAAGAGTAAATCTTCTCATTGTTTGTGGTTTGCTTTGAGCGTTTCCTGGGAGATCAGTACTAGATTCCAGTGCACTACTGCAGCTTTACTCTATCCTTTGGACCTTCTCATTGACGATGAAAGACAGAAATCGCGTCGGGAATTAACCCAAAG
Source organism: Schistocerca piceifrons (assembly GCF_021461385.2). Lineage (NCBI taxonomy): Eukaryota > Metazoa > Arthropoda > Insecta > Orthoptera > Acrididae > Schistocerca > Schistocerca piceifrons. The sequence continues at coordinate 1,120,155,367 of NC_060139.1, read as the reverse complement.
GGCACAATGCCGACTTAAGTACAAGAGGACTAAATCTTCTCATTTTTTGTGGTTTGCTTTGAGCGTTTCCTGGTAGATAAGCATTAGACTCCGATGCACTACTGCAGCTTTACTCTATCCCTAGGACCTTCACATTGACGATGAAACACAGAGATTGCGTCGGGATATAATACAAAAGGCACAATGCCGACTTCAGTTTAAGAAGAGTAAACTCTCTCATTGTTTCCGGTTTGCTTTGAGCGTTTCCTGGGAGATCAGTATTAGATTCCGATACACTACTGCAGCTTTTCTCAACCCCCTGGACCTTCACACTGACGACGAAACACAGAATTTGGTCGGGATTTAAAACAATAGCCACAGTGCCGACTTAAATACAAGAAGGGTATATCTTCTTATTGTTTGTTGTTTGATTTGAGCGATTCCTTGGACATCAGTATTAGATTCCGACGCACTACTGCAGCTTTATTCAATTCCTTGGACTTCAGATTGACGATCAAACACAGAATTTGCGTCGGAATGTAATACAAAAGACACAATGCCGACTGAAGTACAAGAAGAGTAAATCTCCTCATTGTTTGTGGTTTGCTTTGGGCGTTTCCTGGGAGATCAGTATTATATTCCGATGCACTACTGCAGCTTTACTCTATCCCTTGTTCCTTCCCATTGACGATGAAACCCAGAAACTGCGTCGGGATTTAATACAAAAGGCAAAATGCCGACTTAAGTACAAGAAGAGTAAATCCTCTCATTGTTTGTGGTTTGCTTTGAACGTTCCTTGGGAGATCAGTACTAGATTCCGATGCACTACTGCAGCGTTACTCTATCCCTTGGAACTTCACATTCACGTTGAAACACAGTAAGTGATTCGGGATTTAATACACAAGGCACAATGCCGACTTAAGTACAAAAAGAATCAATCTTCTCATTGATAGTGGTTTGCTATTAGCGTTTCCTGGGAGATCAGTATTAGATTCCGATACACTACTGCAGCTTTATTCTATCCCTTGTACCCTCAAATTGACGATCAAAGTTAGAAATTGCGTCGGGATTTAACCCTCTAACCGGAACATCTTTTACTCGGCGGTAAGATGGAACATCGGTCTGCTAGACCGCTAGGACATTTAAAGTGTATTTTTCTCTATTTTTATGACTTTTCCGCACTTCTACGTTGCTTCTCTCTCTCTTTAAGGTGTAATTAAACATAATAATAGGTTTTTGAACCATAATATTTGTTAAAATACCAGTAAATTCAAGTTTATTACTAGGAAAAACTTTAATTTGCAGTGTTTTGTTGTTTACACATTACTCCTTTAGAAATACTTTTTTTTACATTATTATAGTTACAACACAAAGAAAATGAATACTAAAATGTAATGCAAAGAAAAAATTTAACTTTTATTTTTAATTGCACAAGTCTTGCACACTTTTCGTGAACACTCCAAGCACGTTGGTTCTTCGCAAGAAATACACTTGTAGGCAGTTTTCCTCTTTTTTTGATATGGACAAAATCGACAGGTTTTTCTTTTACCAAGTGTGTCCGTCGGACACTCATCAACTCGAACAACAAATTTATTCCGTTGGCTAACGATTTGCTTTTCTTTTGCTGCCTCTTCTTCTAAAGATGAAATAATACTTTGTAGCTCTTGAGGCAGATTGGAGATTGCCAGTCGGGATTTTACGAAATCGTAGACCAAATATAGAGAAACTCTTTTCAGGAAATCAAAACGTGATACGGTTTTCTTCTCTCCAAAAAGTCCATAAAGTATACTTGCGTTTGATCCAGCCATGGCCACCATGTGGTAAAAAATAGCCAACGGCCACCTTCTTGTTTTGCGATTAGTAGAATAAACACTGCACTTCATATCTAGCGTGTCTATTCCACTTTTTGTGGCGTTATAAAAAGATATGATTTCAGGTTTATCATTTGAAACGTCAGTGTAATTGGAATGATGCATTGACGAAAGAAGTAGGACTGCCTTATTCCTTTTTGGGACATAAGAAAGCAGAGTCATTTCTTTCGTAAAGCCATAAAGGCTGGACCCAATTTCACGATCGCTTCTTGCTTGAAATTCTGCTGGTATCTGGGGTCTGTTTCTTTTTAGTGTCCCAACTAATGTCAAATTGTGAGCTAGTAGCTCCTGGGCAAGTTCCACAGAACAAAACCAATTGTCGCAACTAATATTTCTGTTTGTGCCATACAGCCCTTTAGATAGGCGGATTACAGACTGCGTGGGAATGCTCTTTTTCTTTTCTGCTGTAGAAAGTGTGGCTCCATCACAGCCTTTGCCGGAGTAGATGTAGGCATTGTAAATATATGCATTGTGTGCATCTGCCAGACCCATGACCTTAATGCCATATTTAGCCGGTTTATTCGGCATATATATACGAAATTTAACCCTCCCTCTGAAAGGCACCAAAGTTTCATCAACTGTCAAATGCGCTCCAGGGCTATAAATTTGTTGGCAGTTCCAAATAAACTTATTAAATATGTCTGTAATGGCAGCAGCTGGGTCATATTTTTCCCTCTGTTCCCTCGTGCTCGAGTCATCGAATCTAAATGCCCTAAGCAATATTCCTAATCGCTTTTCTGTTATTATTGATCGAAAAATTGGCCTCCCCAAGACCGAAGTGGAAAACAGCGAGGTCATAGGCTCCCTCGCAGATTTGAATATGCTGCAAAGAACTGTGACTCCAATCACAGCGTTCACTTCCTGCACAGTAGTGTCTCTGTAAGCTACACTTTCTTTTAGTTCAATAACAGAACGAATTTTGGCCAACTTTTCATTAGTATGCTTTACAATCGTCTCAATCATGTCGTCAGTAAACAAAAGGCGCCACACTTCACCTGGGAGTGGGTTTTTCCCCACGGTAAGAGCAGGCCCTTGTATCTTTGATAGCCGTACCTTTATTATATTGGATGCTGCTGTTCGCGTCTTAGAGCGAACAGGAGTTGATGACCATGTGAAACACTTGTTTCTTCCGTAGTAAGAAACTGGAAGACGACTCTCATCTAGAGTGTCATCAGAACGCGTAGATGAGCTAGCAACATCAGCAGGCTTCTGTGGAGTGATTAGTCTGCTTCCACCAGAAGTTATGTCAGACTGTGGTTGCTCTCCAGTTTCTTCGCGAACTGCGGTATTTTCGACTTCAAATATTTCTCGAATAGTTTCATCATCGCGATCATCATCATTGGGAGAGTCATCGTCATTATCTGTTTCATTGCGAGGATCTTGGATAGTAAGGTCCTCATCTGGAATGCATGATTCATCTGAATCCACTTCCGAGTCTGATTCTTCAAGGTAATTTTGAGAGCGTGCAAGGGCTACAATTCTTTTCGACCGATTTGAAACATATTTCGGACCTTCCATTGTAAACCTGCAAGGAAAAAGGGAAAAATGAGTTTTAACGAAATTTAATGGGGATAATTCTATCGCTGTAATAAGTTTGCGCGGTAAATTGGAGAATGTGTGTGAAAAACGGAAAGAGGAAAAATTAAAACGTTAAATACGAGTTGTTACACTTTTTTCTCGTTCTTCTATGAACACAAAAGTATTAAGCATCGTGTGGTGGCAAAAATTTCAATCAAATAGATGAAATGTTGCTACACAGAAAACAGAAGAGTTCAAAGAGTGGAACATCGGTCATACAGACCGACAAATGCGTGATACTTTTAGGAACACCGGTCTGGGAGACCGGCAAAAATTTGACACTTTTAGGAACACCCGGTCTGTCAGACCGGGAGGGGAATGCATTTTTTCGGAACACGGTCTCACAGACCGACAATACGTAACAAAAATTCTACTTACTTGAAAACAATGCATGCGCCGACAATACGTTGTTGGCCAGCTGCGGTTCGGGACCCGACTGAAGATTACTGGGCTTCTCCCCACCCTCACGAACAATGCAGCGCCGTTAGCATTGTTAATGTCAACTATGGCGGTATCTCAGACCGATGTTCCGTTCAAAGGGTTAATAAAAAAGGCACAATGCCGACTTAAGTACAAAAAGTGTCAATCATCTCAGTGTTTGTGGTTTGCTTTGAGCGTTTCCTGGGAGATCGGTATTAGATTCCGATGCACTACTGCTGCTTTACTCTATCCCTTGGACCTTCACATTGACGATGAAACATAGAAATTGCGTCAGGATGTAATACAAAAGGCACAATGCCGACTTAAGTACAAGAAGAGTAAATCTTCTCATAGTTTGTGGTTTGTTTTGAGCGTTTCCTGGGAGATCAGTATTAGGTTCCGATGCGCCACTGCAGCGTTACTATATCCCGTGGGCCTTCTCATTGACGATGAAACACAGAAATCGCGTCGCGATTTAATACAAAAGGCACAATGCCGACTTAAGTACAAGAAGAGTAATTCTTCTCAATGTTTGTGGTTTGCATTGAGCGTTTCCTGGGAGATCAGTATTAGTTTCCGATGCGCTACTGCAGCGTTACTCTATCCCTTGGACCTTCACATTGGCGATGAAACACAGAAATTGCGTCGCGATTTAATACAAAAGGCACAATGCCGACTTAAGTACAAGAAGAGTAAATCTTCTCATTGTTTGTGGTTTGCTTTGAACGATCCTTGGGAGATCAGTACTAGAATCCGAAGCACTACTGCAGCTTTACTCTATCCCTTGGACCCTCACATTGACGATGAAACACAGAAATTGACTCGGGATTTAATACAAAAGGCACAATGTCGACTTAAGTACAAAAAGAATCAATTTTCTCATTGTTTGTGGTTTGCTTTGAGCGTTTCCAGGGAGATCAGAATTAGTTTCGGGTAAACTACTGCACTACTACCTTGGACCTTCACATTGACGGTGAAACACAGAAATTGCGTCGGGATTTTACACAAAAGGCACAATGTCGACTTAGGTACGAGAAGAGTAAATATTATCTTGTTTGTGGTTTACTTTGAGCGTTTCCTGGGAGATCAGTATTAGAGTCAGATGCACTAGTGCAGCTTTACTCCATCCCTTGGACCTTCACAGTGACGATGAAACACAGAAATTGCTTCGGGATTCAATTCAAAAGGCCCAATACCAACTTAAGTACAAGAAGAGTAAATCTTCTAATAGTTTGTGGTTTGATTTTAGAGTTTCCTGGAAGATCAGTATTAGATTCCGATGCTCTACTGGAGCATTACTCTATCCCTTGGACCTTCACATTGACGAAGAAACATAGAAAATGCGTCGGGATGTAATACAAAAGGCACAATGCCGACTTAAGTACAAGAAGAGTAAATCTTCTGATTGTTTGTGGTTTGCTTTGAGCGTTTCCTGGGAGATAAGTACTTGATTCCGATGCACTACTGCAGCTTTACTCTACCCCTTGGACCTTCACATTGACGATGAAACACAGAAATTGCGTCGGGTATTAACACAAAAGGCACAATGCCGACTTAGGTACAAGCAGACTAAATCTTCTCATTGTTTTTGGTTTGGTTTGGGTGTTTGCTGGGACATCAGAATTAGATTCCGATGCACTTCTGCAGCTTCACTCTATCCCTTGGACCTTCTCCTTCACGATGAAACAGAGAAATTGCGTCGGGATTTAATACAAAATGCACATTGTTGACTTAAGTACAAGATGAGTAAATCTTCTCATTGTTTGTGGTTTCCTTTGAGCGCTTCGTGGGAGATCAGTAATAGATTCCGAAGGACTACTGCAGCTTTACTCTATTCCTAGGACCTTCACATTGTCGAAGAAACACAGAAATGGCGTCGGGATTTAATGCAAAAGGCACAATAACGACTTAAGTACAAGAAGACTAAATCTTCTCACTGTTTCTGGTTTGGTTTGGGCGTTTCCTGGGACATCAGTTTTAGATTCCGATGCACTACTGCAGCTTTACTCTAACCCTTGGGCCTTCTCCTTCACGATGAAACAGAGAAATTGCGTCGGGATTTAATACAAAATGCACATTGTTGACTTAAGTACAAGAAGAGTAAATCTTCTCATTGTTTGTGGTTTCCTTTGAGCGCTTCGTGGGAGATCAGTACTAGATTCCGAAGCACTACTGCAGCTTTACTCTATTCCTAGGACCTTCGCATTGTCGAAGAAACACAGAAATGGCGTCGGGATTTAATACATAAGGCACAATAACGACTTAAGTACAAGAAGACCAAATCTTCTCATTGTTTCTGGCTTGGTTTGGGTGTTTCCCGGGATATCAGTTTTAGATTCCGATGCACTACTGCAGCTTTACTCTATCCGTTGGGCCTTCTCCTTCACGATGAAACAGAGAAATTGCGTCGGGATTTAATACAAAATGCACAATGCCGACTTAAGTACAAGAAGAGTAAATCTTCTCATTGTTTGTGGTTTCCTTTGAAGGTTTCCTGGGAGATCAGTACTAGATTCCGAAACACTACTGCAGCTTTACTCTATCACTAAGACCTTCACATTGACGATGAAACACCGAAATGGCGTCGGGATTTAATACAAAATGCACAATGCCGACTTAAGTACAAGAAGAGTAAATCTTCTCATTGCTTGTGGTTTTCTTTGAGCGTGTCCTGGGAGATCAGTATTAGATTCCGGTGCACTACTGCAGCTTTACTCTATTCCTTGCACCTCCACATTGACGATGAACCAAAGAAATTGCGTCGGGATTTAACCCAAAAAGCACAATGCAGACTGAAGTACAAGTAGAGCAAATCTTCTCATTGTTTGTGGTTTGCTTTGAGCGTTTCCTGGGACATCAGTACTAGATTCCTATGCACTACTGTAGCTTTACTCTATATCTTGGACGTTCACATTGACGATGAAACACAGAAATTGCGTAGGGATTTAATACAAAAGGCACAATGCCGACTTAAGTACAGTAAGAGTAAATGTTCACATTGTTTGTGGTTTGCTTTGAGCGTTTCCTGGGAGATCAGTATTAGATTGCGTTGCACTACTGCAGCTTTACTGTATCCCTTGGATCTTCACATTGACGATGAAACACAGATATTGCGTTGGGATTTAATACAAATGGCACAATGCAGACTTAAGTACAAGAAGAGTTAATCTTCTCATTATTCGTGGTTTGCTTTTAGCGTTTCCTGGGAGATCATTACTAGATTTTGATGCATTACTGTAGCTTCACTCTATCCCTAGGAGTTTCACATTGACGATGACACTCAGAAAATGCGTCGGGATTTAATGCAAAAGGCACAATACCGACTTAAGTACAAATAGAGTAAATATTCTTTCTGTTTGTGTTTTGCTTTGAGCCTTTCCTGGGAGATCAGTATATGATTCCGATGCACTACTGCACCTTTACTCTATCCCTTGGACCTTCACATTGACGATGAAACACAGAAATTGCGTCGCGATTCAATTTAAAAGGCACAATGCCGACTTAAGTACAGTAAGAGTAAATGTTCACATTGTTTGTGGTTTGCTTTGAGCGTTTCCTGGGAGATCAGTATTAGATTGCGTTGCACTACTGCACCTTTACTCTATCCCTTGGACCTTCACATTGACGATGAAACACAGAAATTGCGTCGCGATTCAATTTAAAAGGCACAATGCCGACTTAAGTACAAGAAGAGTAGATCCTCTCATTGTTCGTGGTTTGATTTGAGCGTTTCCTCGGAGATCAGTATTAGTTTCCGACGCACTACTGCAGCTTTACTCTTTCTCTAGGACCTTCACATTGACGATCAAACACAGAGATTGCGTCGGGATTTAATACAAAAGGCACAATGTCAACTTAAGTTCAAGTAAAGTAAATCTTCTCAATGTTTGTCGTTTGCTTTGAGCGTTTCCTGGGAGATCAGTATTAGATTCCGATGCACCACAGCAGCTTTACTCAATACCTTGGACCATCAGATTGACGATGAAATACAGAAATTAAGTCGGGACTTAAAACAAAAGGCACAATGCCGACTTAAGTACAAGAAGAGTATATCTTCTCATTGTTTGTGGTTTGCTTTGAGCGTTTTCTGGGAGATCAGTATTAGATTCCGATGCACTACTGCAGAATTACTCAATCCCTTGGACCTTCACATTGATGATGAAACACAGAAATTGCGTCGGGATTTATCACAAAATGCACAATGCCGACTTAGGTACAAGAAGAGTAAATCTTCTCATTGTTTGTGGTTTGATTTGAGCGTTCTCTGGGAGATCGGTACTACATTTAGATGCACTACTGTAGCTTTACTCCATCCCTTGGACCTTCACATTGACGATGAAACACAGAAATTGCGTCGGGCTTTAATACAGAAAGCATAATGTCGACCTAATTGCAGGATGAGTAAATATGCTTTTTGTTTGTTGTTCGTTTTGAGCGTTTCCTGGGAGATCAGTATTAGGATCGGATGCACTACTGCAGCTTTACTCTATCCCTTGGACCTTCACATTGACGATGAAACACAGAAATTGCGTCGGGATTTAATATAATAGGCACAATGCCGACTTAAGTACAAGAGGAGTAAGTCTTCTCATTGTTGGTAGTTCGCTTAGAGCGTTTACTGGGAGTTCAGTATTAGATTCCGAAGCACTACTGCAGCATTACTCTATCCCTCGGACCCTCACATTGGCAACGAAACACAGAAATAGCGTCGAGATTGAATACAAAAGGCGCAATGCTGACCTAAGTACAATCAGGTTAAATCTTCTCATTGTGTGTGGTTTGCTTTGAGCGTTTGCTGGGAGATCAGTATTAGATTCCGATGCACTTCTGCATCTTTACTCCATGCCTTGGACCTTCACATTGACGATGAAACACAGAAATTGCGTCGGGCTTTAATACAGAAAGCATAATGTCGACCTAATTGCAGGATGAGTAAATATGCTTTTTGTTTGTTGTTCGTTTTGTGCGTTTCCTGGGAGATCAGTATTAGAATCGGATGCACTACTGCAGCTTTACTCTATCCATTGGACCTTCACATTGACGATGAAACACAGAAATTGCGTCGGGACTTAATATAATAGGCACAATGCCGACTTAAGTACAAGAGGAGTAAGTCTTCTCGTTGTTGGTAGTTCGCTTAGAGCGTTTACTGGGAGTTCAGTATTAGATTCCGAATCACTACTGCAGCATTACTCTATCCCTCGGACCCTCACATTGGCAACGAAACACAGAAATAGCGTCGAGATTGAATACAAAAGGCGCAATGCTGACCTAAGTACAATCAGGTTAAATCTTCTCATTGTGTGTGGTTTGCTTTGAGCGTTTGCTGGGAGATCAGTATTAGATTCCGATGCACTACTGCAGCTTTACTCTATCACTTGGAACTTAACATTGAAGATGTAAGTCAGAAATTGCGTCGGGATTTAATACAAAGGGCACAGTGCCGAATTAAGTACAAGAAGAGTAAATCTTCTTATTGTTAGTGGTTTGCTTTGGGCGTTTCCAGAGAGATCAGTATTAGATTCCGATGCACTACTGCAGCATTACTCTATCCCTTGGACTTTCACATAGTCGATGAAGCACAGAAATTGCGTCGGGATTTAATACAAAAGGCACAATGAGGCCATAGGTACAATAAGAGTAAATCATCTCACTATTTGTCATTTACAATGAGCGTTTCCTGAGAGAGCAGTATTTGATTCCGATGCACTACTGCAGCTTTAATCTATAACTTGGACCTTCACATTGACGATGAAACAAAGAAGTTGCGTCGGGATTTAACCCAAAAGGAACAATGCAAATTTAAGCACAAGGAGAGTAAATCTTCTCGTTGTTTATGGGTTGATTTGAGCGTTTCCTGGGACATCTGTTCTAGATTCCGATGCACTACTGCAGCTTTACTCTATCCCTTGTACCCTCACATTGACGATGAAACACAGAAATTGCGCCATGATTTAATACAAAAGGCACAATGCCAACTTAAGTAAAAGATGAGTAAATGTTCTATTTGTTTGTGGTTTGCTTTGAGCGTTTCCTGGGAGATCAGAATTAGATTGCGATACACTACTGCACATTTACTCCATACCTAGGACCCTCACATTGACGATGAAACACAGATATTGCGTCGGGATTTAATACAAAAGGCACAATGCCGACTTAAGTAAAAGATGAGTAAATGTTCTATTTGTTTGTGGTTTGCTCTGAGCGTTTCCTGGGAGTTCAGTACTAGATTTCATTGCACTACTGCAGCTTTACTCTATCCCTTGGACCTTCACATTGACGATGAAACACAGAAATAGCGTCGGGATTTAAAACAAAAGGCACAATGCCGCCTTAAGTACAATAAGGTGAAATCTTCTCATTGTTTGTGGTTTGCTTTCAGCGTTTCCTGGGAGATCAGTATTAGATTCCGAAGCACTACTGCAGCTTTACTCTATCCCTTGGACCTTCACATTGACGATGAAACACAGAAATTGCGTGGGGAATTAATGTAAAAGGCACAATGCCGACATAAGTACAAGAGTAGTAAATCTTCTCATTGTTCGTGGTTTATTTGAGCGTTTCCTGGGAGATCAGTATTAGATTCCGATGCACGACTGCAGGTTTATTCTATACCTTGGGCCTTCACATTGACGATGAAACACAGAGATTGCGTCGGGATTTAATACAAAAGTCACAATGCCGACTTAAGTACAAGAAGCGTATATCTTTTCATTGTTTGTGGTTTGCTTTGAGCGTTTCCTGGGAGATCAGTATTAGATTCCGATGCACTACTGCAGCTCTACTCTATCCCTTGGACCTTCACATTGACGATGGAACACAGAAATTGCGTCGGAATTTAATACAAAAGGCACAATGCCGACTTAAGTACAAGAACAGTAAATCTTCCCATTGTTTGTGGTTTTCTTTGAGCGTTCCTTGAGAGATCAGTACTATAATTACGATGCACTACTGCAGCTTTACTCTATCCCTTGGACCTTCACATTGACGATGAAACACAGAAATTGCCTTGGGATTTAATACAAAAGGCACAATGCCGCCGTAAGTACAAAAAGAGTCAATCTTCTCATTTTTGTGGTTTGCTTTGAGAGTTTCCTGAGAGATCAGTATTAGATTCCGATGCACTACTGCAGCTCTACTCTATCCCTTGGACCTTCACATTGACGATGAAACACAGAAATTGCCTTGGGATTTAATACAAAAGGCACAATGCCGCCTTAAGTACAAAAAGAGTAAATCTTTTCATTGTTTGTTGTTTGCTTTGAGCGTTTCCTGGGACATCAGTATTAGATTGCGATACACTACTGCACTTATACTCTATCCCTAGAATCTTCACATTGACGATGAAACACAGAAATTGCGTCGGAATTTAATACAAAAGACACAATGCCGACTTAAGTATAAGAGGAGTAATCTTCTCACTGTTTGTGGTTGGCTTTGAGCGTTTCATGTGAGATCAGTATTAGATTCCGATGCACTACTGCAGGTTTACTCTATCCCTTGGACTTTTACGTTGACGATGAAACGCAGAAATTGAGTCGGGATTTAATACAAAAGGCACAATGCCGCCTTAAGTACAAAAATAGTAAATCTTCTCATTGTTTGTTGTTTGCTTTGAGCGTGTCCTGGGAGATCAGTATTAGATTGCCATACACTACTGCACATTTACTCCATACCTAGGACCCTCACATTGACGATGAAACACAGATATTGCGTCGGGATTTAATACAAAAGGCACATTACCGACTTAAGTACAAGACGAGTATTTCCTATCATTGTTTGTGGTTTGTTTTGAGCGTTTCCTAGGAGATCAATATTAGATTTCGATGCACCACTGCAGCTTTACTCTATCGCTTGGACCTTCACATTGACGATGAAACACAGAAATTGCGTCGGAATTTAAAACAAAAGGCACAATGCCTACTTAAGTACATGATCAGCAAATTTTCTCATTGTTTTGTGGTTTGCTCTGACCGTTTCCTGGGAGATCAGTACTATATTCCATCGCACTACTGCAGCTTTACTCTATCCCTTGGACCGTCACATTGACGATGAAACACAGAAATATGCGTCAGGATTTAATACAAAAGGCCCAAGGACAACCGAAATACAAAAACGTCAATCTTCTCATTGTTGTTGGTTTGCTTTAAGCGTTTCCTGGGACATCAGTACTAGACTCCGATGCACTACTGCAGCTTTACTCTATCCCTTGGACCCTCACATTGACGATGAAACACAGAAATTGCGTCGGGATTTTATACAAAAGGCACAATGCCGATTTAAGTACAATAAGGTTAAATCTCCTCATTGTTCGCGGTTTGCTTTAGGAGCTTCCTGGGAGATCAGTATTAAATTCCGATGCACTTCTGCAGCTTTACTCTATCCCTTGGACCTTCACATTGACGAAGAAACACAGAAATTGCGTCGGGATATAATACAAAAGGGACAATGACGACTTAAGTACAAGAAGAGTAAATCTTCTCATTGTTCATGGTTTGCTTCGAGCGTTTCCTGGGAGATCAGCTTTAGAATCCGATGCACTACTGCAGCTTTACTCTAACCCTAGAACCTTCACATTGACGATGAAACTCAGAAATTGCGTCGGCATTTAATACAAAAGGCACAATGCCGACTTAAGTACAAGAAGAGTAAATCTTCTCAATATTTGTGGTTTGTCTTCAGCCGTTCCCTGGGTGATCAGTACAAGATTCCGATGCACTACTGCATCTTTACTCTATCCCGTGAAGTTTCACATTGACGATGAATTTCAGATATTGCGTCGGGATTTAATACAAAAGTACAATGCCGACTTAAGTACAAGAAGAGTAAATCTTCTCATTTTTTGTGGTTTGCTTTGAGGCTTCCTGGGAGATCAGTGTTCGTTTCCGATGCACTACTGCGGCTTTACTCTATCCCTTGGACCTTCAGATTGACGATGAAACACAGAAATTGCGTCGGGATTTAAAACAAAGGGCACAATGCCGACTTAGGTACAAGAACATTAATCATCTCATTGTTTGGGGTTTGCTTTGAGGGTTTCCTGGCAGATCAGTATTAGATTCCGATGCACTACTGCAGCTTTGCTCTATCGCTTGGACCTTCACATTGACGATGAAACACAGATATTGCGTCGGGAGATAATAAAAAAGGCGCAATGCCGACTTAAGTACAAGAAGAGCATATCTTTTCATTGTTTGTGGTTTGCTTTGAGCGTTTCCTGGGAGAACAGTAATAGATTCCGATGCACTACTACAGTTTTACTCTATCCCTTGGTTTTTCACATTGACGATGAAACGCAGAAATTGCGTCGGGATTTAATACAAAAGGCACAATGCCGCCTTAAGTACAAAAAGAGTAAATCTTCTCATTGATTGTTGTTTGCTTTGAGCGTTGCCTGGGAGATCAGTATTAGATTGCGATACACTACTGCACCTTTACTTTATCCCTTGGACCCCCAAATTGACGATGAAACACAGAAATTCCGTCGGGATTTAATACAAAAAGCACAATGCCGACTTAAGTACAAGAAGAGTATGTCTTATCATTGTCTGTGGTTTGCTTTGAGCGTTTCCTAGGAGATCAATATTTGATTCCGATGCACTACTGCAGCTCTACATTATCCCTTGGACCATCAGATGGACGATGAAACACAGAAATTGCGTCGGGATTTAAAACAAAAGGCGCAATGGCGACTTCAGTACAAGAAGAGTAAATCTTGTCATTGTTTGTGGTTTGCTCTGAGCGTTTCCTGGGAGATCAGTATAAGATTCCGGTGCACTACTGCAGCTTTACTCTATCCCTTGGACCTTCACATTGACGATCAAACACAGAAATTGCGTCGGGATTTAAAACAAAAGGCAGTATGCCGACTTAAGTACAAGAAGAGTAAATCTTCTCATTGTTTGTAGTATGTTTTGAGCGTTTCCTGGGAGATCAGTATTAGATTCCGATGCACTACTGCAGCTTTACTCTATCCGTTGGGCCTTCTCCTTCACGATGAAACAGAGAAATTGCGTCGGGATTTAATACAAAATGCACAATGCCGACTTAAGTACAAGAAGAGTAAATCTTCTCATTGCTTGTGGTTTTCTTTGAGCGTGTCCTGGGAGATCAGTATTAGATTCCGATGCACTACTGCAGCTTTACTCTATTCCTTGCACCTTCACATTGACGATGAACCAAAGAAATTGCGTCGGGATTTAACCCAAAAAGCACAATGCAGACTGAAGTACAAGTAGAGTAAATCTTCTCATTGTTTGTGGTTTGCTTTGAGCGTTTCCTGGGACATCAGTACTAGATTCCTATGCACTACTGTAGCTTTACTCTATATCTTGGACGTTCACATTGACGATGAAACACAGAAATTGCGTAGGGATTTAATACAAAAGGCACAATGCCGACTTAAGTACAGTAAGAGTAAATGTTCACATTGTTTGTGGTTTGCTTTGAGCGTTTCCTGGGAGATCAGTATTAGATTGCGTTGCACTACTGCAGCTTCACTGTATCCCTTGGATCTTCACATTGACGATGAAACACAGATATTGCGTTGGGATTTAATACAAATGGCACAATGCAGACTTAAGTACAAGAAGAGTTAATCTTCTCATTATTCGTGGTTTGCTTTTAGCGTTTCCTGGGAGATCATTACTAGATTTTGATGCATTACTGTAGCTTCACTCTATCCCTAGGAGTTTCACATTGACGATGACACTCAGAAAATGCGTCGGGATTTAATGCAAAAGGCACAATGCCGACTTAAGTACAAATAGAGTAAATATTCTTTCTGTTTGTGTTTTGCTTTGAGCCTTTCCTGGGAGATCAGTATATGATTCCGGTGCACTACTGCAGCTTTACTCTATCCCTTGGACCTTCACATTGACGATGAAACACAGAAATTGCGTCGCGATTCAATTTAAAAGGCACAATGCCGACTTGAGTACAGTAAGAGTAAATGTTCACATTGTTTGTGGTTTGCTTTGAGCGTTTCCTGGGAGATCAGTATTAGATTGCGTTGCACTACTGCAGCTTTACTCTATCCCTTGGACCTTCACATTGACGATGAAACACAGAAATTGCGTCGCGATTCAATTTAAAAGGCACAATGCCGACTTAAGTACAAGAAGAGTAGATCCTCTCATTGTTCGTGGTTTGATTTGAGCGTTTCCTCGGAGATCAGTATTAGATTCCGACGCACTACTGCAGCTTTACTCTTTCCCTAGGACCTTCACACTGACGATCAAACACAGAGATTGCGTCGGGATTTAATACAAAAGGCACAATGTCAACTTAAGTTCAAGAAAAGTAAATCTTCTTAATGTTTGTGGTTTGCTTTGAGCGTTTCCTGGGAGATCAGTATTAGATTCCGATGCACCACAGCAGCTTTACTCAATACCTTGGAGGATCAGATTGACGATGAAATACAGAAATTAAGTCGGGACTTAAAACAAAAGGCACAATGCCGACTTAAGTACAAGAAGAGTATATCTTCTCATTGTTTGTGGTTTGCTTTGAGCGTTTTCTGGGAGATCAGTATTAGATTCCGATGCACTACTGCAGAATTACTCAATCCCTTGGACCTTCACATTGATGATGAAACACAGAAATTGCGTCGGGCTTTAATACAGAAAGCATAATGTCGACCTAATTGCAGGATGAGTAAATATGCTTTTTGTTTGTTGTTCGTTTTGAGCGTTTCCTGGGAGATCAGTATTAGAATCGGATGCACTACTGCAGCTTTACTCTATCCCTTGGACCTTCACATTGACGATGAAACACAGAAATTGCGTCGGGATTTAATATAATAGGCACAATGCCGAATTAAGTACAAGAGGAGTAAGTCTTCTCATTGTTAGTAGTTCGCTTACAGCGTTTACTGGGAGTTCAGTATTAGATTCCGAAGCACTACTGCAGCATTACTCTATCCCTCGGACCTTCACATTGGCAACGAAACACAGAAATAGCGTCGAGATTGAATACAAAAGGCGCAATGCTGACCTAAGTACAATCAGGTTAAATCTTCTCATTGTGTGTGGTTTGCTTTGAGCGTTTGCTGGGAGATCAGTATTAGATTCCGATGCACTTCTGCATCTTTACTCCATGCCTTGGACCTTCACATTGACGATGAAACACAGAAATTGCGTCGGGCTTTAATACAGATAGCATAATGTCGACCTAATTGCAGGATGAGTAAATATGCTTTTTGTTTGTTGTTCGTTTTGTGCGTTTCCTGGGAGATCAGTATTAGAATCGGATGCACTACTGCAGCTCTACTCTATCCCTTGGACATTCACATTGACGATGAAACACAGAAATTGCGTCGGGATTTAATATAATAGGCACAATGCCGACGTAAGTACAAGAGGAGTAAATCTTCTCATTGTTGGTAGTTCGCTTAGAGCGTTTACAGGGAGTTCAGTATTAGATTCCGAATCACTACTGCAGCATTACTCTATCCCTCGGACCCTCACATTGGCAACGAAACACAGAAATAGCGTCGAGATTGAATACAAAAGGCGCAATGCTGACCTAAGTACAATCAGGTTAAATCTTCTCATTGTGTGTGGTTTGCTTTGAGCGTTTGCTGGGAGATCAGTATTAGATTCCGATGCACTACTGCAGCTTTACTCTATCACTTGGAACTTAACATTGAAGATGTAACTCAGAAATTGCGTCGGGATTTAATACAAAGGGTACAGTGCCGAATTAAGTACAAGAAGAGTAAATCTTCTTATTGTTAGTGGTTTGCTTTGGGCGTTTCCAGAGAGATCAGTATTAGATTCCGATGCACTACTGCAGCATTACTCTATCAATTGGACTTTCACATAGTCGATGAAGCACAGAAATTGCGTCGGGATTTAATACAAAAGACACAATGAGGCCATAGGTACAATAAGAGTAAATCATCTCACTATTTGTCATTTACATTGAGCGTTTCCTGAGAGAGCAGTATTTGATTCCGATGCACTACTGCAGCTTTACTCTATAACTTGGACCTTCACATTGACGATGAAACAAAGAAGTTGCGTCGGGATTTAGCCCAAAAGGAACAATGCAAATTTAAGTACAAGGAGAGTAACTCTTCTCGTTGTTTATGGGTTGATTTGAGCGTTTCCTGGGACATCTGTTCTAGATTCCGATGCACTACTGCAGCTTTACTCTATCCCTTGTACCCTCACATTGACGATGAAACACAGAAATTGCGCCATGATTTAATACAAAAGGCACAATGCCGACTTAAGTAAAATATGAGTAAATGTTCTATTTGTTTGTGGTTTGCTTTGAGCGTTTCCTGGGAGATCAGAATTAGATTGCGATACACTACTGCAGCTTTACTCTATTCCTTGGACCTTCACATTGACGATGAAACACAGAAATTGCGTCGGGATTTAAAACAAAAGGCACAATGCCGCCTTAAGTACAAGACGAGTATTTCTTATCATTGTTTGTGGTTTGCTCTGAGCGTTTCCTGGGAGTTCAGTACTAGATTTCATTGCACTACTGCAGCTTTATTCTATCCCTTGGACCTTCACATTGACGATGAAACACAGGAATAGCGTCGGGATTTAAAACAAAAGGCACAATGCCGCCTTAAGTACAATAAGGTGAAATCTTCTCATTGTTTGTGGTTTGCTTTCAGCGTTTCCTGGGAGATCAGTATTAGATTCCGAAGCACTACTGCAGCTTTACTCTATCCCTTGGACCTTCACATTGACGATGGAACACAGAAATTGCGTCGGGAATTAATGTAAAAGGCACAATGCCGACATAAGTACAAGAGTAGTAAATCTTCTCATTGTTCGTGGTTTATTTGAGCGTTTCCTGGGAGATCAGTATTAGATTCCGATGCACGACTGCAGCTTTACTCTATACCTTGGGCCTTCACATTGACGATGAAACACAGAGATTGCGTCGGGATTTAATACAAAAGGCACAATGCCGACTTAAGTACAAGAAGCGTATATCTTTTCATTGTTTGTGGTTTGCTTTGAGCGTTTCCTGGGAGATCAGTATTAGATTCCGATGCACTACTGCAGCTCTACTCTATCCCTTGGACCTTCACATTGACGATGAAACACAGAAATTGCCTTGGGATTTAATACAAAAGGCACAATGCCGCCTTAAGTACAAAAAGAGTAAATCTTCTCATTGTTAGTTGTTTGCTTTGAGCGTTTCCTGGGACATCAGTATTAGATTGCGATACACTACTGCACTTATACTCTATCCCTAGAATCTTCACATTGACGATGATACACAGAAATTGCGTCGGAATTTAATACAAAAGACACAATGCCGACTTAAGTATAAGAGGAGTAATCTTCTCACTGTTTGTGGTTTGCTTTGAGCGTTTCATGTGAGATCAGTATTAGATTCCGATGCACTACTGAAGGTTTACCTTATCCCTTGGACTTTTACGTTGACGATGA
The DNA here is from genome assembly GCF_021461385.2 of Schistocerca piceifrons. Classification (NCBI taxonomy): domain Eukaryota; kingdom Metazoa; phylum Arthropoda; class Insecta; order Orthoptera; family Acrididae; genus Schistocerca; species Schistocerca piceifrons. The sequence goes on along the minus strand of NC_060139.1, from coordinate 1,120,137,096 downwards.
AACGCAGAAATTGAGTCGGGATTTAATACAAAAGGCACAATGCCGCCTTAAGTACAAACATAGTAAATCTTCTCATTGTTTGTTGTTTGCTTTGAGCGTGTCCTGGGAGATCAGTATTAGATTGCCATACACTACTGCACATTTACTCCATACCTAGGACCCTCACATTGACGATGAAACACAGATATTGCGTCGGGATTTAATACAAAAGGCCCATTACCGACTTAAGTACAAGACGAGTATTTGCTATCATTGTTTGTGGTTTGCTTTGAGCGTTTCCTAGGAGATCAATATTAGATTCCGATGCACCACTGCAGCTTTACTCTATCGCTTGGACCTTCACATTGACGATGAAACACAGAAATTGCGTCGGAATTTAAAACAAAAGGCACAATGCCTACTTAAGTACATGAACAGCAAATTTTCTCATTGTTTTGTGGTTTGCTCTGACCGTTCCTGGGAGATCAGTACTATATTCCATTGCACTACTGCAGCTTTACTCTATCCCTTGGACCGTCACATTGACGATGAAACACAGAAGTATGCGTCAGGATTTAATACAAAAGGCACAAGGACAACCGAAATACAAAAAAGTCAATCTTCTCATTGTTGTTGGTTTGCTTTAAGCGTTTCCTGGGACATCAGTACTAGACTCCGATGCACTACTGCAGCTTTACTCTATCCCTTGGACCCTCACATTGACGATGAAACACAGAAATTGCGTCGGGATTTTATACAAAAGGCACAATGCCGATTTAAGTACAATAAGGTTAAATCTCCTCATTGTTCGCGGTTTGCTTTAGGAGCTTCCTGGGAGATCAGTATTAAATTCCGATGCACTTCTGCAGCTTTACTCTATCCCTTGGACCTTCACATTGACGAAGAAACACAGAAATTGCGTCGGGATATAATACAAAAGGTACAATGACGACTTAAGTACAAGAAGAGTAAATCTTCTCATTGTTCATGGTTTGCTTCGAGCGTTTCCTGGGAGATCAGCTTTAGAATCCGATGCACTACTGCAGCCTTACTCTAACCCTAGAACCTTCACATTGACGATGAAACTCAGAAATTGCGTCGGGATTTAATACAAAAGGCACAATGCCGACTTAAGTACAAGAAGAGTAAATCTTCTCAATATTTGTGGTTTGTCTTCAGCCGTTCCCTGGGTGATCAGTACAAGATTCCGATGCACTACTGCATCTTTACTCTATCACGTGAAGTTTCACATTGACGATGAATTTCAGATATTGCGTCGGGATTTAATACAAAAGTACAATGCCGACTTAAGTACAAGAAGAGTAAATCTTCTCATTTTTTGTGGTTTGCTTTGAGGCTTCCTGGGAGATCAGTGTTCGTTTCCGATGCACTACTGCGGCTTTACTCTATCCCTTGGACCTTCAGATTGACGATGAAACACAGAAATTGCGTCGGGATTTAAAACAAAGGGCACAATGCCGACTTAGGTACAAGAACATTAATCATCTCATTGTTTGGGGTTTGCTTTGAGGGTTTCCTGGCAGATCAGTATTAGATTCCGATGCACTACTGCAGCTTTGCTCTATCGCTTGGACCTTCACATTGACGATGAAACACAGATATTGCGTCGGGAGATAATAAAAAAGGCGCAATGCCGACTTAAGTACAAGAAGAGCATATCTTTTCATAGTTTGTGGTTTGCTTTGAGCGTTTCCTGGGAGAACAGTAATAGATTCCGATGCACTACTACAGCTTTACTCTATCCCTTGGTTTTTCACATTGACGATGAAACGCAGAAATTGCGTCGGGATTTAATACAAAAGGCACAATGCCGCCTTAAGTACAAAAAGAGTAAATCTTCTCATTGTTTGTTGTTTGCTTTGAGCGTTGCCTGGGAGATCAGTATTAGATTGCGATACACTACTGCACCTTTACTTTATCCCTTGGACCCTCAAATTGACGATGAAACACAGAAATTGCGTCGGGTATTAATACAAAAAGCACAATGCCGACTTAAGTACAAGAAGAGTATGTCTTATCATTGTCTGTGGTTTGCTTTGAGCGTTTCCTAGGAGATCAATATTTGATTCCGATGCACTACTGCAGCTCTACATTATCCCTTGGACCATCAGATGGACGATGAAACACAGAAATTGCGTCGGGATTTAAAACAAAAGGCGCAATGGCGACTTCAGTACAAGAAGAGTAAATCTTGTCATTGTTTGTGGTTTGCTCTGAGCGTTTCCTGGGAGATCAGTATAAGATTCCGGTGCACTACTGCAGCTTTACTCTATCCCTTGGACCTTCACATTGACGATCAAACACAGAAATTGCGTCGGGATTTAAAACAAAAGGCAGTATGCCGACTTAAGTACAAGAAGAGTAAATCTTCTCATTGTTTGTAGTATGTTTTGAGCGTTTCCTGGGAGATCAGTATTAAATTCCGATGCACTACTGCAGCTATAGTCTATCTCTTGGACTATCACATTGACGATGAACACAGAAAATGCGTCGGGATTTAATACAAAAGGCACAATGCCGACTTAAGTACAAGAACAGTATATCTGCCCATTGTTTGTGGTTTGCTTTGAGCGTTTCCTGGGAGATCTGTATTAGATTCCGATGCACTACTGCAGCTTTACTCTATCCTTGGACCTTCACATCGACGATGAAACCTAGAAATTGCGTCGGGATTTAATACAAAAGGCACAATGCTGACTTAAGTACAGGAAGAGTATATCTTCTCATTGTTTGTGGTTTGCTCTGAGCGTTTCCTGGGAGTTCAGTACTAGATTTCATTGCACTACTGCAGCTTTACTCTATCCCTTGGACCTTCACATTGACGATGGAACACAGTAATTGCGTCGGGATTTAATGTAAAAGGCACAATGCCGACATAAGTACAAGAATAGTAAATCTTCTCATTGTTCGTGGATTATTTGAGCGTTTCCTGGGAGATCTGTATTAGATTCCGATGCACTACTGCAGCTTTACTCTATCCTTGGACCTTCACATCGACGATGAAACCTAGAAATTGCGTCGGGATTTAATACAAAAGGCACAATGCCGACTTAAGTACAAGAACAGTAAATTTTCCCATTGTTTGTGGTATGCTTTGAGCGTTCCTTGAGAGATCAGTACTATAATTACGATGCACTACTGCAGCTTTACTCTATCCCTTGGACCTTCACATTGACGATGAAACACCGAAACTGCCTTGGGATTTAATACAAAAGGCACAATGCCGACTTAAGTACAAGAAGAGTAATTCTTCTCATTGTTTGTGGTTTGCTTTAAGCGTTTCCTGTGAGATCAGTGTTAGTTTCCGATGCACTACTGCAGCATTACTCTATCCCTGTGACATTCGCATTGACGATGAATCACAGAACTTGCGTCGGGATATAATACAGAAGGCTCAAATCTGACTAAAGTAGAAGAAGCGTAAATCCTCTCATTGTTTGTGGTTTGCTTTGTGCGTTTCCTGGGAGATCAGTATTATATTCCGATGCACTACTGCTCCTTTACTCTATCCCATGGACCTTCACATTGACGATGAAATACAGAAATTGCGTCGGTATTTAATATAAAAGGCATAATGCCGACTTAAGTACAAGAAGAGTAAATCTTCTCCTTGTTCGTGGTTTGCCTTGCGCGTTTCCTCTGAGATCAGTATTAGATTCCGATGCACTACTGCAGCTTTACTCTATCCCTTGGACCTTCAGATTGACGATGTAACACAGAAATTGCGTCGGGATTTCAAACAAAACGCACAACGGCGACTTAAGTACAAGAAGAGTAAATCTTCTCATTGTTAGTTGCTTGCTTTGAGCGTTTCCTGAGAGATCAGTATTAGATTCAGATGAAGTATTGCTGCTTTACTCTATCCCTTGAACCTTCACATTGACGGTGAAACTCAGAAACTGCGTCGGGATTTATTGCCAAAGGCACAATGCCGACTTAAGTAGAAGAAGAGTAATTCTTCTCATTGTTTGTGGTTTGCTTTAAGCGTTTCCTGGGAGGTCAGTATTAGATTCCGATGCACTACTGCAGCTTTACTCTATCCCTTGGACCTTCACATTAAGGATGAAACACAGCAAATGCGTCGGGATTTAATACAAAAGGCACAATGTCGACTTAAGTACAAGTCGAGTAAATATCCTTTTTGTTTGTCGTTTGCTTTGAGCGTTTCCTGGGAGATCAGTATTAGATACCGATGCACTACTGCATTTTCACTCTATCCCTCGGACCTTCACATAGACGATGAAACTCAGATATTCCGTCACGATTTCATATAAAAGGCACAACGCCGACTTAAGTACTAGAAGAGTAAATCTTCTTATTGTTTGTGGTTAGCTTTGAGCGTTTCCTGGGAGATCAGCGTTAGATTCCGATGGACTACAGCAGCTTTTCTCTATCCCTTTAACCTTCACATCGACGATGAAACTCAGAAATTGCGTCAAGATTTAATACAAAAGGCACAATGCCAACTTAAGTACATAAAAAGAAAATATTCTTTTTCTCTGTGGTTTGCTTTGAGCGTTTCCTGGGAGATCAGTATTAGGTTCCGTTGCAGATTTTGTGTCGGGATTAAATACAAAAGGCACAATGCCGACTTAAGTACAAAAAGAGTAAATCTTCTCACATTTTCTGGTTTGCTCAGAGAGTTTCCTGGGAGATCAGTATCAGATTCCGATGCACTACTGCAGCTTTACTCTATCCCTTCGACCTTCAGATTGGCGATGAAACACAGAAATTGCATCGGGATTTAATACAAAACGCACAATGCCGACTTAAGTACAAGAAGAGTAAATCTTCTCATTGTTTGAGGTTTGCTTTGTGCGTTTTCTGGAAAATCAGTACTAGATTCCGATGCACTACTGCAGCTTTACTCTATTCCTTGGGCCTTCGTATTGACGATGAAACCCAGAAATTGCGTTGGGATTTAATACAAAAGGCACAATGCCGACGTAGGTACATGAGGAGTAAATCTTCTAATTATTTGTGGTTTGCTTTGAGCGTTTCCTGGGAGTTCTGTGTTAGAATCCGATGCACTACTGCAGCTTTACTCTATCCCTTGGACCCCCACATTGACGATGAAACACAGAAATTGCGTCGGGATTTAATACAAAAGGGAAAATGCCGACTTAAGTACAAGGAGAGTATACCTTCTCATTGTTTGTGGTTTGTTTTTGAGCGTTTCCTGATAGATCAGTATTATATTCCGATGCACTACTGCAGTTTTGCTCTATCCCTTATTCCCTCACATTGACGATGAAACACAGAAATTGCGTCGGGATTTAATACAAAAGGCACAATGCCGACTTAAGTACAATCAGGTTAAATCTTCTCATTGTTTGTGGTTTGCATTGGGCGTTTCCTGGGAGATCAGAATAAGATTCCGATGCACTTCTGCAGTTTTACTCTAACACGTGGACTTTCACAATGACGACGAAACACAGATATTTTGTCGGGATTTAATAAAAATAGCACAATGCCGACTTAAGTACAAGAAGAGTAAATCTTCCCATTTTTTGTGGTTTGCTCTGGGCGTTTCCAGGGGGATCAGTACTAGATTCCATTGCACTTCTGCAACATTACTCTATCCCTTGGACACTCACATTGACGATGAAACACATAAGTTAGAGTCGGGATTTAATTAAAAAGGCACAAGGCCGACTGAAGTACAAATAGAGTCAATCTCCTCTGTGTCTGGGGTTTGCTTTGAGCGTTTCCTGGGAGATCAGCATTAAATTCCGATGCACTACTGCAGCTATACTATATCCCTTGAACCTTCACATTGACGATGAAACTCAGAAATTGCGTCGGGATTGAATACAAAAGGCACAATGCCGGCTTAAGTACAAGAAGAGTAAATCTTCTTATTGTTTAGGGTTGCTTTCGGCGTATCCTGGGAGATCAATATTTGATTCGGATGCACTACTGCAGCATTACTCTATCCCTTGGACCTTCACATTGAGCATGAAACACAGAAATTGCGTCGGGATGTAATACAAAAGGCACAATACCGACTTAAGTACAAGAAGAGTAAATGTTCTCTTTGTTTGTGGTTTGCTTCGAGCATTTCCTGGGTTAACAGTATTCGATTCCGATGCACTGCTGCAGCTTTACTCTATCCCTTGGACCTTCACATTGACGATGAAACACAGAAATTGCGACGGGATTTAACCAAATGGGCACAATTCCGACTTAAGTACTAGAAGAGTAAATCGTCTCATTGTTTGTGGCTTGGTTTGAGCGTTTCCTGGGAGATCAGTATTAGATTCCGATGCACTACTGCAGCTTTCCTCTATCCCTTGGACCTTCACATTGACGATGAAACGCAGAAATTGCGTCGAGATGTAACCTAAAAGGTTAAATGCCGACTTAAGTACAAGAAGAGTAACTCTTCTCATTGTTTGTGGTTTGCTTTGGGCGTTTCCTGGGAGATCGGTATTAGATTCCGATGCACTACTGCAGCATTACTATATCCCTTGGACATTCACATTGTCGATGAAACACAGAAATTGTGTCGGGATTTAATACAAAGGCCACACTGCCGACTTAAGTACAAGGAGAGTAAATCTTCTCATTGTTTGTGGTTTTCTCTGAGCGTTTCCTGGGAGATCGGTATTAGATTCCGATGCACTACTGCTGATTTACTCTATCACTTGGACCATCACATTGACGAAGAAACACAGAAATTGCGTCACGATTTAGTATAAAATGAACAATGCCGAATTAAGTACAAGAATAGCAAATATTATCATTGTTCGTGGTATGTTTGAGCGCTTCCTGGGAGATCAGTATTAGATTCCGATGCACAACTGCAGCTTTACTCTATCAATTGGATCTTCTGATTGATGATGAAACACAGAAATTATGGCGAGCTTTAAGACAAAAGGCTCAATGCCGACTTAAGTCCATGAAGAGTATATCTTCTCACTGTTAGTGGTTTATTTGAGCGTTTCCTGGGAAATCAGTATTAGATTCCGATGCACTACTGCAGCTTTACTCTATCCATTGGACCTTGACATTGAAGATGAAACACAGAAATTGCGTCGGGATTTAATGCAAATGGCACAATGCCGACTTAAGTACAATCAGGTTAAATCTTCTCATAGTTTGTGGTTTCCTTTGGGCGTTTCCTGGGAGATCAGTATTAGATTCCGATGCACTTCAGCAGCTTTACTCTATCCCTTGGTTTTTCACATTGACGATGAAACGCAGAAATTGCGTCGGGATTTAATACAAAAAGCACAATGCCGACTTAGCTACAAGAAGAGTATGTCTTATCATTGTCTGTGGTTTGCTTTGAGCGTTTCCTAGGAGATCAATATTTGATTCCGATGCACTACTGCAGCTCTACATTATCCCTTGGACCATCAGATGGACGATGAAACACAGAAATTGCGTCGGGATTAAAAACAAAAGGCGCAATGCCGACTTAAGTACAGGAAGAGTATATCTTCTCATTGTTTGTGGTTTGCTCTGAGCGTTTCCTGGGAGTTCAGTACTAGATTTCATTGCACTACTGCAGCTTTACTCTATCCCTTGGACCTTCACATTGACGATGAAACACAGAAATAGCGTCGGGATTTAAAACAAAAGGCACAATGCCGCCTTAAGTACAATAAGGTGAAATTTTCTTATTGTTTGTGGTTTGCTTTGAACGTTTCCTGGGAGATCAGTATTAGATTCCGAAGCACTACTGCAGCTTTACTCTATCCCTTGGAACTTCACATTGACGATGGAACACAGAAATTGCGTCGGGATTTAATGTAAAAGGCACAATGCCGACATAAGTACAAGAATAGTAAATCTTCTCATTGTTCGTGGTTTATTTGAGCGTTTCCTTGGAGATCAGTATTAGATTCCGATGCACGACTGCAGTTTTACTCTATACCTTGGACCGTCACATTGACGATGAAACACAGAGATTGCGTCGGGATTTAATACAAAAGGCACAATGCCGAATTAAGTACAAGAACAGTAAATCTTCCCATTGTTTGTGGTTTGCTTTGAGCGTTCCATGAGAGATCAGTACTATAATTACGATGCACTACTGCAGCTTTACTCTATCCCTTGGACCTTCACATTGACGATGAAACACCGAAATTGCCTTGGGATTTAATACAAAAGGCACAATGCCGCCTTAAGTACAAAAAGAGTCAATCTTCTCATTTTTGTGGTTTGCTTTGAGAGTTTCCTGAGAGATCAGTATTAGATTCCGATGCACTACTGCAGCTTTACTGTATCTCTTCAACCTTCACATTGACGAAGAAACTCAGAAATTGCGTCGGGATTTAATAAAAAGGCACAATGCCGACTTAAGTACAAGAAGAGTAATTCTTCTCATTGTTTGTGGTTTGCTTTAAGCGGTTCATGTGAGATCAGTGTTGGTTTCCGATGCACTACTGCAGCATTACTCTATCCCTGTGACCTTCGCATTGACGATGAATCACAGATCTTGCGTCGGGATTTAATACAGAAGGCTCAAATCTGACTAAAGTAGAAGAAGCGTAAATCCTCTCATTGTTTGTGGTTTGCTCTGAGCGTTTCCTGGGAGATCGGTATTAGATTCCGATGCACTACTGCTGATTTACTCTATCACTTGGACAATCACATTGACGAAGAAACACAGAAATTGCGTCGCGATTTAGTATAAAATGAACAATGCCGAATTAAGTACAAGAATAGCAAATCTTATCATTGTTCGTGGTATGTTTGAGCGCTTCCTGGGAGATCAGTATTAGATTCCGATGCACAACTGCAGCTTTACTCTATCAATTGGATCTTCTGATTGACGATGAAACACAGAAATCATGGCGAGCTTTAAGACAAAAGGCACAATGCCGACTTAAGTCCATGAAGAGTATATCTTCTCACTGTTAGTGGTTTATTTGAGCGTATCCTGGGAAATCAGTATTAGATTCCGATGCACTACTGCAGCTTTACTCTATCCTTTGGACCTTCACATTGACGATGAAACACAGAAATTGCGTCGGAATTTAATACAAATGGCACAATGCCGACTTAAGTACAATCAGGTTAAATCTTCTCATTGTTTGTGGTTTCCTTTGGGCGTTTCCTGGGAGATCAGTATTAGATTCCGATGCACTTCTGCAGTTTTACTCTAACACATGGACTTTCACAATGACGATGAAACACAGATATTGCGTCGGGATTTAATAAAAATGGCACAATGCCGACTTAAGTACAAGAAGAGTAAATCTTCTCATTTTTTGTGGTTTGTTCTGAGCGTTTCCTGGGAGATCAGTACTAGAATCCATTGCACTTCTGCAACATTACTCTATCCCTTGGACCTTCACATTGACGATGATACGCAGAAATATGAGTCGGGATTTAATGAAAAATGCACAAGGCCGACTGAAGTACAAGAACAGTAGTTCTTCTCATTGTTTCTGGTTTGCTTTGAGCGTTTCCTGGGAGTTCAGTATTATATTCCGATGCACTACTGCAGCTTTACTTTATCCCTTGGACCATCACATTGACGATGAAACACAGAAATTGCGACGCGACTATATATAAAATGAACAATGCCGAATTAAGTACAAGAAGAGTAAATCTACTCATTGTTTGTGGTTTGCCTTGTGCGTTACCTGGGAGATCAGTAATGGATTCCGATGCTCTATTGCGGCTTTACATAATCCCTTGGACGTTCAGATTGCCGATGAAACACAGAAATTGCGTAGGAATTTAGAACAAAAGGCACAATGCAGACTTGGGTACAAGAATAGTAAATCTTCTCATTGTTTCTGGTTTGCTCCGAGCGTTTCCTGGGAGATCAGTATTAGATTCCGATGCACTACTGCAGCTTTACTTTATCCCTTGGACCTTCCGATTGAAGATGAAACACAAAAATTGCGTCGGGATTTAAAACAAGAAGCACAATGCCGACTTAAGTACAAGAAGGGTATACCTACTCATTTTTGTAGTTTGCTTTGACGTTTCGTGGTAGATCAGTATTAGATTCCGATGCACCACTGCAGGTTTACTCTATCCCTCGGACCTTCACATTGACGAAGTAACACAGAAATTGCGTCGGAATTTAATAAAAAAGACACAATGCCGACTTAAGTACAAGGAGAGTAAATCTTCTGATTGTTTGTGGTTTGCTTTGAGCGTTTCCTGGGAGATTAGTATTAGATTCTGTTGCACTACTGAAGCTTTACTCTATCCCTTGGACCTTCACATTGACGATGAAACACAGAAATTGCGTTGGGATTTAACACGAAAGGCACAATGACGAGTTAAGTACACGAAGAGTAAATTTTCTAATTGTTTGTGGTTTGCTATGAGCGTTTCCTGGGAGATCAGTACTAGATTCCGATGCACTACTGCAGCTTTACTCTAACCCTTGGACCTTCACATTGACGATGAAACACAGATATTCTGTCGGAATTTAATACAAAAGGCACAATGTCGACTTAAGAACAAGAAGAGTAAATATTCTTTCGGTTTGTGGTTTGCTTTGAGCTTTTCCTGGGAGATCAGTATTAGATTCCGGTGCACTACTGCATCTTTACTCCATCCCTTGGATCTTCACATTGACGATGAGACACAGAGATTGCGTCGGGATATAATACAAAAGGCACAATGCCGACTTAGGTTCAATATGAGTAAATCATCTCATTGTTTGTGGTTAAATTTGAGCGTTTCCTGGGAGATCAGTATTAGATTCCGATGCACTACTGCAGCTTTACTCTATCAATTGGACCTTCAGATTGACGATGAAACACAGAAATTGTGTCGGGATTGATAACAAAAGGCACAGTGCCGACTTAAGTACAAGATGTTTGTGGTTTGTTTTGAGCGTTTCCTGGGAGATCAGCATTAGATTCCGATGGACAACTGCAGCTTTTCTCTATCTCTTGAACCTTCACATTGACGATGATGCTCTGAAATTGCGTCGGGATTTAATACAAAAGGCACAATGCCGACTTAAGTACAAGAAGAGTAAAAATACTTTTTATTTGTGGTTTGCCTTGACGTTTGCTGGAAGATCAGTATTAGATTCCGATGCACTACTGCAACTTTACTCTATCCCTTGGATCTTCACATTGACGATGAGACACAGAGATTGCGTCGGGATTTAATACAAAAGGCACAATGCCGACTTAAGCACAAAAGGAGTCAATCTTATCTTTTTTTGTGGTTTGCTTTGAGCGTTTCCTGGGGGATCAGTATTAGATTCCGATGCTCTACTGCAGCTTTACTCTATCCCTTGAACATTTACATGGAAGATGAAACTCAGAAATTGCGTTGGGATTTAATACAAAGGCACAATGCCGACTTAAGTACAAGAAGAATAAATCTTCTCATTGTTTGTGGTTTGCTCTGAGCGTTTGCTTGGAGATCAGTACTAGATTCCATTGCACTACTGCAGCCTTACTCTATCCCTTGGACCTTCACATTGACGATGAAACACAGCAATATGCGTCGGGATTTAATGAAAAAAGCACAAGGCCGACAGAATTACATATAGTGTCAATCTCCTCATTTTTGTAGTTTGCTTATAGCGTTTCCTGGGAGATCAGCATTAGATTCCGATGGACAACTGCAGCTTTACTCTATTCCTTGGAACTTCATATTGACGATGAAACACAGAAATTGCGTCGGGATTTAGCCCTAACGGCACAATGCCGACTTAAGTACTGGAAGAGTAAATCTTCTCATTGTCTGTGGTTTGATTTGAGCGCTATCTGGAATATCAGTACTTGATTCCGATGCACTACTGCAGGTTTACTCTATTCCTTGGACCCCCACATTGACGATGAAACACAGAAATTGCATCGGGATTTAATACAAAATGCACAATGCCGACATAAGTATAATTAGGTTAAATCGTCTGATTGTTTGTGTCTTGCTTTGAGCGTTTCCTGGGAGATCAGTATTGCATTCCGATGCACTTCTGCAGCTATTCTCAATCGCTTGGACCTTCACATTGACGATGAAACACAGATATTGCGTCGAGATTTAATACAAAATGCACAATGCCAACTTAAGTACAAGATGAGTAAATCTTCCCATTGTTTGTGGCTTGTTTTGAGCGTTTCCTGGGAGATCAATATTAGATTCCGATGGACAACTGCAGCTTTTCTGTATCTCTTGAACCTTCACATTCACGATGATGCTCTGAAATTGCGTCGGGATTTAATACAAAAGGCACAATGCCGACTTAAGTACAAGAAGAGTAAATATACTTTTTGTTTGTGGTTTGATTTGAGCGTTTCCTGGGAGATCAGTATTAGATTCCGATGCACTACTGCAATTTTACTCTATCCCTTGGATCTTCACATTGACGATGACACACAGGGATTGCGTCGGGATTTAACACAAAAGGCACAATGCCGACTTAGGTTCAATATGAGTAAATCATCTCACTGTTTGTGGTTAAATTTGAGCGTTTCCTGGGAGAACTGTATTACATTCAGATGCACTACTGCGGCTTTACTCTATCAATTGGACCTTCAGATTGACGATGAAACACAGAAATTGTGTCGGGATTGAAAACAAAGGGCACAGTGCCGACTTAAGTACAAGAAGAGTATATCTTCTCAATGTTTGTGGTTTGCTTTGAGCGTTTCTTGGAAGATCAGTATTAGATTCCGATGCACTACTGCAGGTTTACTCTATCTCTTGGACCTTCAGATTGACGATGAAACACAGAAATTGCGTCGGGATTTAAAACAAAAAGCATAATGCTGACTTAAGTACAAGAAGGGTATATCTTCTCATTGTTTGTGGTTTGCTTTGAGCGTTTCCTGGTAGATCAGTATTAGATTCCGATGCACTACTGCAGCTTTACTCTATCCCTTGGACCTTCACATTGACGATGAAACACAGAATTAGTTCGGTATTTTATATAAAAGGCACAATGCCGACTTAAGTACAAGAATAGTAAATCATGTCATTGTTCGTGGTTTGCTTTGAGCGTTTTCTGGGAGATCAGTATAATATTCCGATATCCTACTGCAACTTTACTCTATTACTAGGACCATCACATTGACGACGAAACACAGAAATTGCGTCGGGATTTAAAACAAAAGGCACAATGCCGACCTAAGTACAAGAAGGGTATATCTTCTCATTGTTTGTGGTTTGCTTTGAGCGTTTCGTGGTAGACCAGTTTTGGATTCCCATGCACTACCGCAAGATTACTCTGTCCCTTGGACCTTCACTTTGACGAAGAAACACAGAAATTGCGTTGGAATTTAATACAAAAGACACAATGCCGACTTAAGTACGAAAAGAGTCAATCTTCTCTTTTTTTGTGGTTTGCTTTGAGCGTTTCCTGGGAGATCAGTATTAGATTCCGATGCACTACTGCAGCTTTACTCTATCCCTTGGACCTTCACATTGACGATGAAACACAGACATTGCATCGGGAATCAATACAAAAGGCACAATGCCGACGTAAGTACAAGAAAAGTGAATCCTCTACGAGTTTGTGCTTTGAGCGGCTCCTGGGAGACCAGTATTGGATTCCGATGCACCAGTGCAAGTTTACTATATCCCTTGGACAGTCACATTACCATGAAACACAGAAACTGTATCGGGATTGGATACAATATGCACAATGCCGACTTAAGTACATGAACAGTGAATCATCTAAGAATTTGAGATTTGAGAGGCTCCTGGAAGACCAGCATTAGATTCCGTTGAACCAGAGCAGGTTTACTGTATCCCTTGCACCTTCACAATGACCTCATACCACAGAAACTGCATCGGGATTGAATTAATAGAGACAATGCCAACTTAAGTACAAGAAGAGAGAATCTTCTAAGAATTTGGGCTTTGAGCGGCTCCTGGGAGACCAGTCATAGATTCCGATGCACCAGTGCAGGTTTACTCTATCCCTTGGACCTTCACATTGACCATGAAACATAGATATTGTATCGGGATTGAATACGAAAGGGACGATGCCAACTTAAGTACAAGAAGAGTGAATCTTCTAAGAGTTTGTTCTTTGAGCGGCTCCTGGAAGACCAGTATTAGATTCCGATGCACCAGAGCAGGTTTACTGTATCCCTTGGACCTTCACATTGACCATGAAACATAGATATTGTATCGGGATTGAATACGAAAGGGACGATGCCAACTTAAGTACAAGAAGAGTGAATCTTCTAAGAGTTTGTTCTTTGAGCGGCTCCTGGGAGACCAGTATTAGATTCCGATGTACCAGTGCAGGTTTACTGTGTCTCTTGGACCTTCACATTGACCATGTAACACAGATATTGTATCGGGATTGGATACAAAATGCACAATGGCGACATAAGAACATCGAATCTTCTAAGTGTTTGAGGTTTGAGAGGTTCCTGGCAGACCAGTATTAGATCCGATGCACCAGTGCAGGTTTACTGTAACCCTTGGACCTTCACAGTGACCGTGAATCACAGAAATTGCATCGGGATTGAATTCAAAAGGGACAATGCCAACTTAAGTACAAGAAGATTGAATCTTCTAAGATTTTGTGCTTTGAGCGGCTCCTGGGAGACCAGTATTTAATTCCGATGCACCAGTGCAGGTTTACTGTATCCCTTGGACATTCATATTGCCCATGAAACACAGAAATTGTATCGGGGTGTGATAAAAAATGTACAATGCCGACTTAAATACAGGAACCGTGAATCTTCTAAGAGCTTGAGCTTTGAGAGGCTCCTGGCAGACCAGTATTAGATTCCGATGCACCAGTGCAGGTTTACTGTATCCATTGGTCCTTCAGATTGACCATGAAAAGAAGAAATTGCATAGGGATTGAATACAAAATGCACAATGCCGACTTAAGTACAAGAAGAGTGAATCTTCTAAGAGTTTGTGCTTTGAGCAGCTCCTGGGAGGCCAGTAATAGATTCCGAAGCACCAGTGCACGTTTACTGTATCTTTTGGACCTTCGCATTGGCCATGTAACACAGAAATTGCATCGGGAATGAATACAAAAGCACAATGCCGACTTAAGTACAAGAAGAGTGAACCCTCTACGAGTTTGTGCTTTGAGCTGCTCCTGGGAGACCAGTATGAGATTCCGATTCAATAGTGCAAGTTCACTGTATTCGTTGGACTTTCACATTGACCATTAAACATAGAAATTGCATCGGGATTGAATACAAAAGGCACAATGCCGTCTTAAGTACAAGAAGAGTGAATCTTCCAAGAGTTTGGCTTTGAGCGGCTCCTGTGAGACCAGTATTGTACTCCGTTGCACCAGTGCAGGTTTACTGTATCCCTTGGACACTCACAGTGACCATGATACACAGAAATTGGATCGGGATTGAATACAAAAGGCACAATGCCGACTTAAGTACAAGAAGAGTGAATCTTCTAAGGGTTTGTACTTTGAGCGGCTCCTTGGACACCAGTATTAAGATTCCGATGAACCAGTGCAGGTGTACTGTATCCCTTGGACCTTCACGTTGACCATGAAACACAGAAATTGCATCGGCATTGAATACAAATGGGTCAAAGCCGACTTAAGTACAAGAAGAGTGAATCTTCTAAGAGTTTGTGCATTGAGTGGCTCCTGGAAGACCAGTATTAGATTCCGATGCACCAGAGCAGGGTTACTGTATCCCTTGGACCTTCACATTGACCGTGAAACATAGATATTGTATCGGGATTGAATACAAAAGGGACAATGGAAACTTAAGTACAAGAAGAGTGAATCTTCTTTTAGTTTGTTCTTTGAGCGGCTCCTGGGAGACCAGTATTAGATTCCAATGTACCAGTGCAGGTTTACTGTATCACTTGGACCTTTACATTGACCATGAAACACAGAAATTGCTTCGGGATTGAATACAAAAGGGACAATGCCGACTTAAGTACAAGAAGATTGAATCTTGTAAGATTTTGTGCTTTGAGCGGCTCCTGGGGAACAGTATTAGATTCCGATGTACCAGTGCACGTTTAATGTATCCCTTGGACCTTCAACTTGACCATGAATCACTGAAATTGCATCGGAATTGAATACAAAAGGGACAATGCCAACTTAAGTACAAGAAGAGTGAAACGTCTAAGAGTTTGTGCTTTGAACGACTCCTGGGAGACCAGTATTGGATTCCGATGCACCAGTGCAGGTTTACTGTATCCCTTGGACATTCACATTGACCATGTAACACAGATATTGTATCGGGATTGGATACAAAATGCACAATGGCGACATAAGGACAGTGAATCTTCTAAGTGTATGAGTTTTGAGAGGTTCCTGGCAGACCAGTATTAGATCCGATGCACCAGTGCAGGTTTACTGTAACCCTTGGACCTTCACATTGACCATGAATCACAGAAATTGCATCGGGATTGAATTCAAAAGGGACAATGCCAATTTAAGTACAAGAAGAGTGAATCTTCTAAGATTTTGTGCTTTGAGCGGCTCCTGGGAGATCGGTATTTAATTCCGATGCACCAGTGCAGGTTTACTGTATCCCTTGGACATTCATATTGCCCATGAAACACAGAAATTGTATCGGGATGTGATAAAAAATGCACAATGCCGACTTAAGTACAGGAACAGTGAATCTTCTAAGAGCTTGAGCTTTGAGAGGCTCCTGGCAGACCAGTATTAGATTCCGATGCACCAGTGCAAGTTTACTGTATCCATTGGACCTTCACATTGACCATGAAACAAAGAATTTGGATAGGGATTGAATACAAAATCCACAATGCCGACTTAAGTCCAAGAAGAGTGAATCTTCAAAGAGTTTGTGGTTTGAGCAGCTCCTGGGACGTCAGTAATAGGTTCCGAAGCACCAGTGCACGTTTAAGGTATCTATTGGACCTTCACATTGACCATGTAACACAGAAATTGCATCGGGAATGAATACAAAAGGCACAATGCCGACTTAAGTGCAAGAAGAGTGAACCCTCTACGAGTTTGTGCTTTGAGCGGCTCCTGGGAGACCAGTATGCGATTCCGATGCAATAGTGCAAGTTGACTGTATTCCTTGGACTTTCACATCGACCATGAAACATAGAAATTGCATCGGGATTGAATACAGAAGGCACAATGCCGTCTTAAGTACAAGAAGAGTGAATCTTCTAAGAGTTTGGCATTTGAGCGGCTCCTGGGAGACCAGTATTGGACTCCGATGCACCAGTGCAGGTTTACTGTATCCCTTGGACATTCACAGTGACCATGACACACAGAAATTGCATCGGGATTGAATACAAAAGGGACAATGCCAACTTAAGTACAAGAAGAGTGAATTTTCTCTTAGTTTGAGCCTTGAGAAACTCCTGGCAGAGCAGTATTAGATTCCGATGCACCAGTGCAGGTTTACTGTTTCCCTTGGCCCTTCACATTGACCATGAAACATAGAAATTGCATCGGGATTGAATACAAAAGGCACAATGCCGTCGTAAATACAGGACGAGTTAATCTTCAAAGAGTTTGTGTTTTGAGCGGCTCCTGGGATACCAGTATTAGATTCTGATACACCAGTTCAGGTTTACTGTAACCCTTGGACCTTCACACTGACCATGAATCACAGAAATTGCATCAGGATTGAATACAAAAGGTCCAATGACAACCTAAGTACAAGAAGAGTGAATCTTCTAAGAGTTTGTGGTTTGAGCGGCTCCTGGGAGACCAGTATTAGATTCCGATGTACCAGTGCTCGTTTACTGAATCCATTGGAGCTTCACATTGACCATGTACCACAGAAACTGCATCGGGATTGAATTGAAAGGGACAATATCGACTTAAGTGCAAGAAGAGTAAATCTTCTAAGAATTTGTGCTTTGAGCGGATGCTGGGAGACCAGTCATAGATTCCGATGCAGCAGTGAAGGTTTACTGTATCCCTTGGACATTCAACTTGACCGTGAAATACAGAAATTACATCGGGATCTAATACAAAATGCACAATGCCGACTTAAGTACAAGAAGAGTGATTTTTCTAAGAGTTTGTGCTTTGAGCGGCTCCTTGGGACACCAAAATTAGATTCCGATGCACCAGTGCAGGTTTACTGTCTTCCTTGGACCTTCACATTGACCATGAAACATTGAAATTGCATCGGGATTTAATGCAAAAGGCACAATGCCGTCTTAAGTACAAGAAGAGTGAATCTTCTAAGAGTTTGTGCTATGAGCGGCTCCTGGGGGACCAGGATTAGATTCTGATGCACCAGTGCAGGTTTACTGTAACCCTTGGAACTTCGCATTGACCATGAATCACAGAAATTGCATCGGGATTGAATACAAAAGGAACAATGCCAACTTAAGTACAAGAAGAGTGAATCTTCTAAGAGTTTGTGTTTTGAGCGGCTCCTGGGAGACCAGTATTGGATTCCGATACACCAGTGCAGGTTTACTGTATCACTTGGACATTCACATTGACCATGAAACACAGACATTGTATCGGGATTGGATACAAAATGCACAATGCCGACTTAAATACTAGAGGAGTGAATCTTCTAAGAGTTTGAGACTTGAGAAACTCCTGACAGACCAGTATTAAATTCCGATGCACCAGTGCAGGTTTGCTGTATCCCTTGGACCTTCACATTGACAATGAAACATAGATATTCCATCGGGATTGAAAACAAAATGCACAATGCCGTCTTAAGTACAAGACGAGTGAATCTTCAAAGAGTTTGTGCTCTGAACGGCTTCTGGGACACCAGTATTAGATTCTGATAGAACAGTGCAGGTTTACTGTAACCCTTGGACCTCCACATTGACCATGAATCACAGAAATTGCATCGGGATTGAATACAAAAGGAACAAGGCCAACTTAAGTACAAGAAGAGTGAATCTTCTAAGAGTTTGTGCTTTGAGCGGCTCCTGGGATACCAGTATTAGATTCTGATACACCAGTGCAGGTTTACTGTATCCCTTGGACCTTCAGCTTGACCATGAAACACAGAAATTGAATCGGGATCGATTACAAAGGGCACAATGCCGACTTAAGTACAAGAAGAGTGGATCTTCTAAGAGTTTGTGCATTGAGCGGCTCTTTGGGAACCAGTATTAGATTCCGATGCACAAGTGCAGGTTTACTGTATCCCTTGGACCTTCATATTGACCATGAAACATAGAAATTGCATCGGGATTGAATTAAAAGGGACAATGCCGTCTTAAGTACAAGAAGAGTGAATCTTCTAAGAATTTGTGCTTTGAGCGGCTCCTGGGAGACCAGTCATAGATTCCGATGCACCAGTGCAGGTTTACTGTATCCCTTGGACCTTCAGCTTGACCATGAAACACAGAAATTGCATCGGGATCGATTACAAAATGCACAATGCCGACTTAAGTACAAGAAGAGTGAATCTTCAAAGAGTTTATTCTATGATCGGCCAGTATTAGATTCTGATGCACCAGTGTAGGTTTACTGTAACCCTTGGACCTTCACATTGACCTTGAATCACAGAAATTGCATCGGGATTGAATACAAAAAGGACAATGCCAACTTAAGTACAAGAAGAGTGAGTCTTCTAAGAGTGTGTGCTTTGAGCGGCTCCTGGGAGACCAGTATTTGATTCCGATGCACCAGTGCAGGTTTACTGTATCCCTTGGACATTCACATTGACCATGAAACACAGAAATTGTATCGGGATAGGATACAAAATGCACAATGCCTGCTTAAGTGCAAGAAGAGTGAATCTTCTAAGCGTTAGAGATTTGAGAGGCTCCTGGCACACCGGTATTTGATTCCGATGCACCAGTGCAGGTTTACGGTATCCCTTGGACCTTTACATTGACCATGAAACAAAGAAATTGCATCGGGATTGAACACAAAATGCACAATGCCGACTTATGTACAAGAAGAGGGGATCTTCTAAGAGTTTGTGCTTTGAGCGGGTCCTGGGAGACCAGTATTTGATTCCGATGCACCAGTTCTGGTTTAGTTTATCCCTTGGACCTTCACATTGACCATGAAACACAGATATTGCATCGGGATTGAATACAAAAGGGACAGTGCCGACTGAAGTACAAAAAGAGTGAATTTTCTAAGAGTTTGTGCTTTGAGCGGCTCCTTGGGAACCAGTATTAGATTCCGATGCACCACTGCAGGTTTACTGTATCCCTTGGACATTCACATTGACCATGAAGCACAGAAATTGAATCGGGATTGAATAGAAAACGCACAATGCCGACTTAATTACAAGAACAGTGAATCTTCTAAGAGTTTGTGATTTGAGCGGCTCCTTGGGACACCAGTATTAGATTTCGATTCACCAAGTCAGGTTTACTGTACCCCTTGGACCTTCACATCGACCATGAAGCACAGATATTGCATCGGGATCCAATACAAAAGGCACAATGCCGACATAAGTACAAGAAGAGTGAATCTTCTAAGAATTTGTGCTTTGAGCGGCTTCTGGGAGACCAGTCATAGATTCCGATGCACCAGTGCATGTTTACTGTTTCCCTTGGACCTTCAGCGTGACCATGAAACACAGAAATTGCATCGGGATCGATTACAAAATGCACAATGCCGACATAAGTACAAGAAGAGTGAATTTTCTAGGAGTTTGTGGTTTGAGCGGCTCCTGGGAGACCAGTATTAGATTTCGATGTACCTGTGCTCGTTTACTGTATCCATTGGACCTTCACATTGACCATGTACCGCAGAAACTGCATCGGGATTGAATTGAAAGGGACAATGCCGACATAAGTGCGAGAAGAGTAAATCTTCTAAGAATTTGTGCTTTGAGCGGTTCCTGGAAGACCAGTCATAGATTCCGATGCAGCAGTGAAGTTTTACTGTATCCCTTGGACCTTCATATTGACCATGAAACATAGAAATCGCATCGGGATTGAATACAAAAGGCACAATGCATTCTTAAGTACAAGACGAGTGAATCTTCTAAGAGTTTGAACTTTGAGCGGCTCCTGGGTGACCAGTATTAGATTCTGATGCACCAGTGCAGGTTTACTGTAACCCTTGGACCTTCACATTGACCATGAATCACAGAAATTGCATCGGGATTGAATACAAAAGTGACAATGGCAACTTAAGTACAAGAAGAGTGAGTCTTCTAACAGTTTGTGCTTTGAGCGGCTCCTGGGAGACCAGTATTGTATTCCGATGCACCAGTGCAAGTTTACTGTATCCCTTGGACATTCACATTCACCATGAAACACAGAAATTGTATCGGGATTGGATACAAAATGCACAATGCCGGCTTAAGTGGAAGAGGAGTGAATCTTCTAAGAGTTAGAGATTTGAGAGTCCCCTGGCACGCCGGTATTAGATTTCGATGCACCAGTGCAGGTTAACCTTATCCCTTGGACCTTTACATTGACCATGAAACAAAGAAATTGCATCGGGATTGAATACAGAATGCACAATGCCGACTTAAGTACAAGAAGAGTGAATCTTCTAAGAGTTTGTGCTTTGAGCGGCTCCTGGGAGACCAGTATTAGATTCCGATAGACCAGTGCAGGTTTACTGTATCCCTTGGACCTTCACATTGACCATGAATCACAGAAATTGTATCGGGATTGAATACAAAAGGGACAATGCCAACTTAAGTACAAGAAGAGTAAATCTTCTAAGAGTTTGTGCTTTGAGCGGCTCCTGGGAGACCAGTATTGGATTCCGATGCACCAGTGCAGGTTTACTGTATCCCTTTGACATTCACATTGACCATGAAACACAGAAATTGTATCGCGATTGGATACAAAATGCACAATGCCGACTTAAGTACAAGAACAGTGAATCTTCTAAGAGTTTGATTCTTGAGAAGCTCCTGGCACACCAGTATTAGATTCCGATGCACCAGTGCATGTTTACTGTACCCTTTGGACCTTCACATCGACCATGAAGCACAGATATTGCATCGGGATTCAATACAAAAGGCACAATGCCCACTTAAGTACAAGAAGAGTGAATCTTCTAAGAATTTGTGCTTTGAGCGGCTCCTGGGAGACCAGTCATAGATTCCGATGCACCAGTGTAGGTTCACTGTATCCCTTGGACCTTCAGCGTGACCATGAAACAGAAATTGCATCGGGATCGATTACAAAATGCACAATGCCGACATAAGTACAAGAAGAGTGAATTTTCTAAGAGTTTGTGGTTTGAGCGGCTCCTGGGAGACCAGTATTAGATTCCGATGTCCCTGTGCTCGTTTACTGTATCCATTGGACCTTCACATTGACCATGTACCACAGAAACTGCATCGGGATTGAACTGAAAGGGACAATGCCGACTTAAGTGCAAGAAGTGTAAATCTTCTAAGAATTTGTCCTTTGAGCGGTTCCTGGGAGACCAGTATTGGATTCCGATGCACCAGTGCAGGTTTACTGTATCCCTTGGAGATTCAACTTGACCATGAAACACAGAAATTACATCGGGATCGAATACAAAAGGCACAATGCCGACTTAAGTACAAGAAGAGTGATTTTTCTAAGAGTTTGTGATTTGAGCGGCTCCTTGGGATACCAGTATTAGATTCCGATGCACCAGTGCAGGTTTACTGTAACCCTTGGACCTTCACATTGACCATGAATCACAGAAATTGTATCGGGATTGAATACAAAAGGACAATGCCAACTTAAGTACAAGAAGAGTGAATCTTCTAAGAGTTTGTGCTTTGAGCGGCTCCTGGGAGACCAGTATTGGATTCCGATGCACCAGTGCAGGTTTACTGTATCCCTTTGACATTCACATTGACCATGAAACACAGAAATTGTATCGAGATTGGATACAAAATGCACAATGCCGACTTAAGTACAAGAAGAGTGAATCTTCTAAGAGTTTGATTATTGAGAAGCTCCTGGCAGACCAGTATTAGATTCCGATGCACCAGTGCAGGTTTACTGTATCCCTTGGAACTTCACATTGACCATGAAACATAGAAATTGCACCGGGATTGAATACAAAAGGCACAATGCAGTCTTAAGTACAAGACGAGTGAATCTTCAAAGAGTTTGTGCTTTTGAGCGGCTCCTGGGACACCAGTATTAGATTCTGATACACCAGTACTAGTTTACTGTAACCCTTGGAAATTCACATTGACCATGAATCACAGAAATTGCATCGGGATTGAATACAAAAGGGCCAATGCCAACCTAAAAATAAGAAGAGTGAATCTTCTAAGAGTTTGTGCTCTGAGCGGCTCCTGGGAGACCAGTATTTGATTCCGATGCACCAGTGCAGGTTTACTGTATCCCTTGGACCTTCAGCTAGACCATGAAACACAGAAATTGCATCGGGATCGATTACAAAATGCACAATGCCGACTTAAGTACAAGAAGAGTGAATCTTCTAAGAGTTTATTCTATGATCGGCTCCTGGGACACCAGTAATAGATTCCGATGCACCAGTGCAGGTATACTGTATCACGTGGACCTTTACATTGACCATGAAACACAGAAATTGCATCGGGATTGATTACAAAAGGGACAACGCCGACTTAAGTACAAGAAGAGTGGATCTTCTAAGAGTTTGTGCTTTGAGAGCCCCTTGGGACACCAGTATTAGATTATTATGCACCACTGCAAGTTTACTGTATCCCTTGGACCTTTACATTGTCCATGAAGCACAGAAATCGAATCGGGATTGAATAGAAAACGCACAATGCCGACTTAAGTACAAGAACAGTGAATCTTCTAAGAGTTTGTGATTTGAGCGGCTCCTTGGGAGACCAGTATTAGATTCCAATGCACCAGTGCAGGTTTACTGTACCCCTTGTACCTTCACATCGACCATGAAGCACAGATATTGCATCGGGATTGAATACAAAAGGCACAATGCCGACTTAAGTACAAGAAGAGTGAATCTTCTAAGAATTTGTGCTTTGAGCGGCTCCTGGGAGCCAGTCATAGACTCCGATGCACCAGTGCAGGTTTACTGTATCCCTTGGAACTTCAGCGTGACCATGAAACACAGAAATTGCATCGGGATCGATTACAAAATGCACAATGCCGACATAAGTACAAGAAGAGTGAGTTTTCTAAGAAATTGTGGTTTTAGCGGCTCCTGGGAGACCAGTATTAGTTTCCGATGTCCCTGTGCTCGTTTACTGTATCCATTGGACCTTCACATTCACCATGTACCACAGAAACTGCATCGGGATTGAATTGAAAGGGACAATGCCGACTTAAGTGCAAGAAAAGTAAATCTTCTAAGAATTTGTGCTTTGAGCGGTTCCTGGGAGACCAGTCATAGATTCCGATGCAGCAGTGAAGGTTTACTGTATCCCTTGGACATTCAACTTGACCATGAAACACAGAAATTACATCGGTATCGAATACAAAAGGCACAATGCCGACGTAAGTACAAGAAGAGTGATTTTTCTAAGAGTTTGTGCTTTGAGCGGCTCCTTGGGACACCAGTTTAAGATTCTGATGCACCAGTGCAGGTTTACTGTATTCCTTGGACCTTCACATTGACCATGATACATAGAAATTGCATCGGGATTGAATACAAAAGGCACAATGCCGTCTTAAGTACAAGAAGAGTTATTCTTCTAAGAGTTTGTGCTTTGAGCGGCTCCTGGGGGACCAGGATTAGATTCTGATGCACCAGTGCAGGTTTGCTGTAACCCTTGGACCTTCATATTGACCATGAATAACAGAAATTGCATCGTGACTGAATACAAAAGGGACAATGCCAACTTAACTACAAGAAGAGTGAATCTTCTAAGAGTTTGTGGTTTGAGCGGCTCCTGGGAGACCAGTATTGGATTCCGATGCACCAGTGCAGGTTTACTGTATCCCTTTGACATTCACATTGACCATGAAACACAGAAATTGTATCGGGATTGGATACAAAATGCACAATGCCGACTTAAGTACAAGAAGAGTGAATCTTCTAAGAGTTTGAGTCTTGAGAAGCTCCTGGCAGACCAGTAGTAGATTCCGATGCACCAGTGCAGGTTTACTGTATTCTTGGACCCTCACATTGACCATGAAACATAGAAATTGCACCGGGATTGAATACAAAAGGCACAATGCCGTCTTAAGTACAAGACGAGTGAATCTTCAAAGAGTTTGTGCTTTGAGCGGCTCCTGGGACACCAGTATTAGATTCTGATACACCAGTGCTAGTTTACTGTAACCCTTGGACCTTCACAATGACCATGAATCACAGAAATTGCATCGGGATTGAAAACAAAAGTGCCAATGCCAACCTAAAAACAAGAAGAGTGAATCTTCTAAGAGTTTGTGCTTTGAGCGGCTCCTGGGAGACCAGTATTTGATTCCGATGCACCAGTGCTGCTTTAGTGTATCCCTTGGACCTTCGCATTGACCATGAAACACAGAAATTGCATCGGCATTGAATACAAAAGGACAGTACCGACTGAAGTACAAGAAGAGTGAATTTTCTAAGAGTTTGTGGTTTGAGCGGCTCCTGGGAGACCAGTATTAAATTCCGATAGACCAGTGCAGGTTTACTGTATCCCTTGGACCTTCAGCTTGACCATGAAACACAGAAATTGCACCGGGATCGATTACAAAGGGCACAATGATGACCTAAGTACAAGAATAGTGGATCTTCTAAGAGTTTGTGCTTTGAGCGGCTCCTTGGGAACCAGTATTAGATTCCGATGCACAAGTGCAGGTTTACTGTATCCCTTGGACCTTCACATTGACCATGAATCACAGAAATTGTATCGGGATTGAATACAAAAGGGACAATGCCAACTTAAGTACAAGAAGAGTGAATCTTCTAAGAGTTTGTGCTTTGAGCGGCTCCTGGGAGACCAGTATTGGATTCCGATGCACCAGTGCAGGTTTACTGTATCCCTTTGACATTCACATTGACCATGAAAGACAGAAATTGTATCGGGATTGGATACAAAATGCACAATGCCGACTTAAGTACAAGAACAGTGAATCTTCTAAGAGTTTGATTCTTGAGAAGCCCCTGGCAGACCAGTATTAGATTCCGATGCACCAGTGCAGGTTTACTGTACCCCTTGGACCTTCACATCGACCATGAAGCACAGATATTGCATCGGGATTCAATACAAAAGGCACAATGCCCACTTAAGTACAAGAAGAGTGAATCTTCTAAGAATTTGTGCTTTGAGCGGCTCCTGGGAGACCAGTCATAGATTCCGATGCACCAGTGTAGGTTTACTGTATCCCTTGGATCTTCAGCGTGACCATGAAACAGAAATTGCATCGGGATCGATTACAAAATGCACAATGCCGACATAAGTACAAGAAGAGTGAATTTTCTAAGAGTTTGTGGTTTGAGCGGCTCCTGGGAGACCAGTATTAGATTGCGATGTCCCTGTGCTCGTTTACTGTATCCATTGGACCTTCACATTGACCATGTACCACAGAAACTGCATCGGGATTGAATTGAAAGGGACAATGCCGACTTAAGTGCAAGAAGTGTAAATCTTCTAAGAATTTGTCCTTTGAGCGGTTCCTGGGAGACCAGTCATAGATTCCGATGCAGCAGTGAAGGTTTACTGTATCCCTTGGAGATTCAACTTGACCATGAAACACAGAATTTACATCGGGATCGAATACAAAAGGCACAATGCCGACTTAAGTACAAGAAGAGTGATTTTTCTAAGAGTTTGTGATTTGAGCGGCTCCTTGCGATACCAGTATTAGATTCCGGTGCACCAGTGCAGGTTTACTGTAACCCTTGGACCTTCACATTGACCATGAATCACAGAAATTGTATCGGGATTGAATACAAAAGGACAATGCCAACTTAAGTACAAGAAGAGTGAATCTTCTAAGAGTTTGTGCTTTGAGCGGCTCCTGGGAGACCAGTATTAAATTCCGATGCACCAGTGCAGGTTTACTGTATCCCTTGGAAATTCACATTGACCATGAAACACGGATATTGTATCGGGATTGGATACAAAATGCACAATGCCGACTTAAGTACATGAACAGTGAATCTTCTACGAGTTTGAGTTTTGAGAGGTTCCTGGGATCCCAGTATTAGATTCCGATGCACCAGTGCAGGTTTACTGTACCTCTTGGACCTTCATATTGACCATGAAACATAGAAATTGCATCGGAATCGAATACAAAAGGCACAATGCTCTCTTAAGTACAAGACGAGTGAATCTTCTAAGAGTTTGAATTTTGAGCGGCTACTGGGTGACCAGTATTAGATTCTGATGCACCAGTGCAGGTTTACTGTAACACTTGGACCTTCACATTGACCATGAATCACAGAAATTGCATCGGATTGAATACAAAAGGGACAATGCCAACTTAAGTACAAGAAGAGTGAGTCTTCTAAGAGTTTGTGCTATGAGGGGCTCCTGGGAGACCAGTGTTGGATTCCGATGCACCAGTGCAGGTTAACTGTACCCCTTAGACATTCACATTGACCATGAAACACTGAAATTGTATCGGGATTGGATACAAAATGCACAATGCCGGCTTAGGTGCAAGAGGAGTGAATCTTCTAAGAGTTAGAGATTTGAGAGGCTCCTGGCACACCGGTATTAGATTTCGATGCACCAGTGCAGGTTAACCTTATCCCTTGGACTTTTGCATTGACCATGAAACAAAGAAATTCCTTCGGGATTGAATACAGAATGCACAATGCCGACTTAAGTACAAGAAGAGTGAATCTTCTAAGAGTTTGTGCTTTGAGAGGCTCCTGGGAGACCAGTATTTGATTCCAATGCACCAGTGCTGCTTTAGTGTATCCCTTGGACCTTCACATTGACCATGAAACACAGAAATTGCATCGGGATTGAATACAAAAGGACAGTTCTGACTGAAGTACAAGAAGTGTGAATTTTCTAAGAGTTTGTGGTTTGAGCGGCTCCTGGGAGACCAGTATTAGATTCCGATGGAAAAGTGCAGGTTTACTGTATCCCTTGGACCTTCAGCTTGACCATGAAACACCGAAATTGCATTGGGTTCGATTACAAAGGGCACAATGCCGACCTAAGTACAAGAAGAGTGGATCTTCTAAGAGTTTGCGCTTTGAGCGGCTCCTTGGGAACCAGTATTAGATTCCGATGCACAAGTGCAGGTTTACTGTATCCCTTGGACCTTCATATTGACCATGAAACATAGAAATTGCATCAGGATTGAATTAAAAGGGACAATGCCGACTTAAGTACAAGAAGAGTGAATCTTCCAAGAATTTGTGCTTTGAGCGGCTCCTGGGAGACCAGTCATAGATTCCGATGCACCAGTGCAGGTTTACTGTATCCCTTGGACCTTCAGCTAGACCATGAAACACAGAAATTGCATCGGGATCGATTACAAAATGCACAATGCCGACTTAAGTACAAGAAGAGTGAATCTTCTAAGAGTTTATTCTATGATCGGCTCCTGGGACACCAGTAATAGATTCCGATGCACCAGTGCAGGTATACTTTATCACGTGGACCTTCAGCTAGACCATGAAACACAGAAATTGCATCGGGATCGATTACAAAATGCACAATGCCGACTTAAGTACAAGAAGAGTGAATCTTCTAAGAGTTTATTCTATGATCGGCTCCTGGGACACCAGTAATAGATTCCGATGCACCAGTGCAGGTTTACTGTATCACGTGGACCTTTACATTGACCATGAAACACAGAAATTGCATCGGGATTGATTACAAAAGGGACAACGCCGACTTAAGTACAAGAAGAGTGGATCTTCTAAGAGTTTGTGCTTTGAGAGCCCCTTGGGACACCAGTATTAGATTATTATGCACCACTGCAAGTTTACTGTATCCCTTGGACCTTTACATTGTCCATGAAGCACAGAAATCGAATCGGGATTGAATAGAAAACGCACAATGCCGACTTAAGTACAAGAACAGTGAATCTTCTAAGAGTTTGTGCATTGAGCGGCTCCTTGGGACATCAGTATTAGGTTCCGATGCACCAGTGCAGGTTTACTGTATTCCTTGGACCTTCACATTGACCATGATACATAGAAATTGCATCGGGATTGAATACAAAAGGCACAATGCCGTCTTAAGTACAAGAAGAGTTATTCTTCTAAGAGTTTGTGCTTTGAGCGGCTCCTGGGGGACCAGGATTAGATTCTGATGCACCAGTGCAGGTTTGCTGTAACCCTTGGACCTTCATATTGACCATGAATAACAGAAATTGCATCGGGACTGAATACAAAAGGGACAATGCCAACTTAACTACAAGAAGAGTGAATCTTCTAAGAGTTTGTGCTTTGAGCGGCTCCTGGGAGACCAGTATTGGATTCCGATGCACCAGTGCAGGTTTACTGTATCCCTTTGACATTCACTTTGACCATGAAACACAGAAATTGTATCGGGATTGGATACAAAATGCACAATGCCGACTTAAGTACAAGAAGAGTGAATCTTTTAAGAGTTTGAGTCTTGAGAAGCTCCTGGCAGACCAGTAGTAGATTCCGATGCACCAGTGCAGGTTTACTGTATTCTTGGACCCTCACATTGACCATGAAACATAGAAATTGCACCGGGATTGAATACAAAAGGCACAATGCCGTCTTAAGTACAAGACGAGTGAATCTTCAAAGAGTTTGTGCTTTGAGCGGCTCCTGGGACACCAGTATTAGATTCTGATACACCAGTGCTAGTTTACTGTAACCCTTGGACCTTCACAATGACCATGAATCACAGAAATTGCATCGGGATTGAATACAAAAGGGCCAATGCCAACCTAAAAACAAGAAGAGTGAATCTTCTAAGAGTTTGTACTCTGAGCGGCTCCAGAGAGACCAGTATTACATTCCGATGCACCAGTGCAGGTTTACTGTATCCCTTGGACATTCACATTGACCATGAAACACGGAAATTGTATCGGGATTGGATACAAAATGCACAATGCCGAATTAAGTGCAAGAACAGTGAATCTTCTAAGAGTTTGAGTTTTGAGAGGTTCCTGGGAGCCCAGTGTTAGATTCCGATGCACCAGTGCAGGTTTACTGTATCCCTTGGACCTTCACATTGACCATGAATCACAGAAATTGCATCGGATTGAATACAAAAGCGACAATGCCTACTTAAGTACAAGAAGAGTGAGTCTTCTAAGAGTTTGTGCTATGAGGGGCTCCTGGGAGACCAGTATTGGATTCCGATGCACCAGTGCAGGTTTACTGTATCCCTTGGACATTCACATTGACCATGAAACACGGAAATTGAATCGGGATTGGATACAAAATGCACAATGCCGGCTTAAGTGCAAGAAGAGTGAATCTTCTTAGAGTTAGAGATTTGAGAGGCTCCTGGCACACCGGTATTAGATTCCGATGCACCAGTGCAGGTTTACTGTATCCCTTGGACATTCACATTGACCATGAAACACGGAAATTGTATCGGGATTGGATGCAAAATGCACAATGCCGACTTAAGTACAAGATGAGTGAATCTTCTAAGAGTTTATTCTATGATCGGCTCGTGGGAGACCAGTAGTATGTTCCGATGCACCAGTGCAGGTATACTGTATCACGTGGACCTTTACATCGACCATGAAACACAGAAATTGCACCGGGATTGATTACAAAAGAGACAACGCCGACTTAAGTACAAGAAGAGTGGATCTTCTAAGAGTTTGTGCTTTGAGCGGCTCCTTGGGCCACCAGTATTAGATTCCGATGCACCACTGCAGGTTTACTGAATCCCTTGGACCTTCACATTGACCATGAAGCACAGAAATTGAATCGGGATTGAATAGAAAACGCACAATGCCGACTTAAGTACAAGAACAGTGAATCTTCTAAGAGTTTGTGATTTGGGCGGCTCCTTGGGACACCAGTTTTAGATTCCGATGCACCAGTCCAGGTTTACTGTACCCCTTGGACCTTCACATAGACCATGAAGCACAGTAATTGAATCGGGATTGAATAGAAAACGCACAATGCCGACATAAGTACAAGAAGAGTGAATCTTCTTTGTGCTTTGAGCGGCTCCTGGGAGACCAGTCATAGATTCCGATGCACCAGTGCAGGTTTACTGTATCCCTTGGACCTTCAGCGTGACCACGAAACACAGAAATTGCATCGGGATCGATTACAAAATGCACAATGCCGACATAAGTAAAAGAAGAGTGATTTTTCAAAGAGTTTGTGGTTTGAGCGGCACCTGGGAGACCAGTATTAGATTCCGATGTACCAGTGCTCGTTTACTGTATCAATTGCACCTTCACATTGACCATGTACCACAGAAACTGAATCGGGATTGAACTGAAAGGAACAATGCCGACTTAAGTGCAAGAAGAGTAAATCTTCTAAGAATTTGTGCTTTGAGCGGTTGCTGGGAGACCAGTCATAGATTCCGATGCAGCAGTGAAGGTTTACTGTATCCCTTGAACATTCAACTTGACCATGAAACACAGAAATTACATCGGGATCGAATACAAAAGGCACATTGCCGACTTAATTACAAGAAGTGTGATTTTTCTAAGAGTTTGTGCTTTGAGCGGCACCTTGGGACACCAGTATTGGATTCCGATGCAACAGTGCAAGTTTACTGTATTCCTTGGACCATCACATTGACCATGAAACACAGAAATTGTATCGGGATTGAATACAAAAGGGACAATGCCAACTTAAGTACAAGAAGAGTGAATCTTCTAAGAGTTTGTGCTTTGAGCGGCTCCTGGGAGACCAGTATTGGATTCCGATGCACCAGTGCAGGTTTACTGTATCCCTTTGACATTCACATTGACCATGAAACACAGAAATTGTATCGGGATTGGATACAAAATGCACAATGCCGACTTAAGTACAAGAACAGTGAATCTTCTAAGAGTTTGATTCTTGAGAAGCTCCTGGCAGACCAGTATTAGATTCCGATGCACCAGTGCAGGTTTACTGTACCCCTTGGACCTTCACATCGACCATGAAGCACAGATATTGCATCGGGATTCAATACAAAAGGCACAATGCCCACTTAAGTACAAGAAGAGTGAATCTTCTAAGAATTTGTGCTTTGAGCGGCTCCTGGGAGACCAGTCATAGATTCCGATGCACCAGTGTAGGTTTACTGTATCCCTTGGATCTTCAGCGTGACCATGAAACAGAAATTGTATCGGGATCGATTACAAAATGCACAATGCCGACATAAGTACAAGAAGAGTGAATTTTCTAAGAGTTTGTGGTTTGAGCGGCTCCTGGGAGACCAGTATTAGATTCCGATGTCCCTGTGCTCGTTTACTGTATCCATTGGACCTTCACATTGACCATGTACCACAGAAACTGCATCGGGATTGAATTGAAAGGGACAATGCCGACTTAAGTGCAAGAAGTGTAAATCTTCTAACAATTTGTCCTTTGAGCGGTTCCTGGGAGACCAGTCATAGATTCCGATGCAGCAGTGAAGGTTTACTGTATCCCTTGGAGATTCAACTTGACCATGAAACACAGAAATTACATCGGGATCGAATACAAAAGGCACAATGCCGACTTAAGTACAAGAAGAGTGATTTTTCTAAGAGTTTGTGATTTGAGCGGCTCCTTGCGATACCAGTATTAGATTCCGATGCACCAGTGCAGGTTTACTGACCGCTTGGACCTTCATATTGACCATGAAACATAGAAATTGCATCGGAATCGAATACAAAAGTCACAATGCTTTCTTAAGTACAAGACGAGTGAATCTTCTAAGAGTTTGAATTTTGAGCGGCTACTGGGTGACCAGTATTAGATTCCGATGCACCAGTGCAGGTTTACTGTAACACTTTGAACTTCACATTGACCATGAATCACAGAAATTGCATCGGATTGAATACAAAAGGGACAATGCCAACTTAAGTACAAGAAGAGTGAGTCTTCTAAGAGTTTGTGCTATGAGGGGCTCCTGGGAGACCAGTATTGGATTCCGATGCACCAGTGCAGGTTAACTGTACCCCTTGGACATTCACATTGACCATGAAACACTGAAATTGTATCGGGATTGGATACAATATGCACTATGCCGGCTTAGGTGCAAGAGGAGTGAATCTTCTAAGAGTTAGAGATTTGAGAGGCTCCTGGCACACCGGTATTAGATTTCGATGCACCAGTGCAGGTTAACCTTATCCCTTGGACCTTTGCATTGACCATGAAACAAAGAAATTGCTTCGGGATTGAATACAGAATGCACAATGCCGACTTAAGTACAAGAAGAGTGAATCTTCTAAGAGTTTGTGCTTTGAGCGGCTCCTGGGAGACCAGTATTTGATTCCGATGCACCAGTGCTGCTTTAGTGTATCCCTTGGACCTTCACATTGACCATGAAACACAGAAATTGCATCGGGATTGAATACAAAAGGACAGTTCTGACTGAAGTACAAGAAGTGTGAATTTTCTAAGAGTTTGTGGTTTGAGGGGCTCCTGGGAGACCAGTATTAGATTCCGATAGAAAAGTGCAGGTTTACTGTATCCCTTGGACCTTCAGCTTGACCATGAAACACAGAAATTGCATCGGGATCGATTACAAAGGCACAATGCCGACCTAAGTACAAGAAGAGTGGATCTTCTAAGAGTTTGCGCTTTGAGCGGCTCCTTGGGAACCAGTATTAGATTCCGATGCACAAGTGCAGGTTTACTGTATCCCTTGGACCTTCATATTGACCATGAATCATAGAAATTGCATCGGGATTGAATTAAAAGGGACAATGCCGACTTAAGTACAAGAAGAGTGAATCTTCCAAGAATTTGTGCTTTGAGCGGCTCATGGGAGACCAGTCAAAGATTCCGATGCACCAGTGCAGGTTTACTGTATCCCTTGGACCTTCAGCTAGACCATGAAACACAGAAATTGCATCGGGATCGATTACAAAATGCACAATGCCGACTTAAGTACAAGAAGAGTGAATCTTCTAAGAGTTTATTCTATGATCCGCCCCTGGGACACCAGTAATAGATTCCGATGCACCAGTGCAGGTATACTGTATCACGTGGACCTTTACATTGACCATGAAACACAGAAATTGCATCGGGATTGATTACAAAAGGGACAACGCCGACTTAAGTACAAGAAGAGTGGATCTTCTAAGAGTTTGTGCTTTGAGAGCCCCTTGGGACACCAGTATTAGACTATTATACACCACTGCAAGTTTACTGTATCCCTTGGACCTTTACATTGTCCATGAAGCACAGAAATCGAATCGGGATTGAATAGAAAACGCACAATGCCGACTTAAGTACAAGAACAGTGAATCTTCTAAGAGTTTGTGATTTGAGCGGCTCCTTGGGAGACCAGTATTAGATTCCAATGCACCAGTGCAGGTTTACTGTACCCCTTGGACCTTCACATCGACCATGAAGCACAGATATTGCATCGGGATTGAATACAAAAGGCACAATGCCGACTTAAGTACAAGAAGAGTGAATCTTCTAAGAATTTGTGCTTTGAGCGGCTCCTAAGAGCCAGTCATAGACTCCGATGCACCAGTGCAGGTTTACTGTATCCCTTGGACCTTCAGCGTGACCATGAAACACAGAAATTGCATCGGGATCGATTACAAAATGCACAACGCCGACATAAGTACAAGAAGAGTGAATTTTCTAAGAAATTGTGGTTTGAGCGGCTCCTGGGAGACCAGTATTAGATTCCGATGTCCCTGTGCTCGTTTACTGTATCCATTGGACCTTCACATTCACCATGTACCACAGAAACTGCATCGGGATTGAATTGAAAGGGACAATGCCGACTTAAGTGCAAGAAAAGTAAATCTTCTAAGAATTTGTGCTTTGAGCGGTTCCTGGGAGACCAGTCATAGATTCCGATGCAGCAGTGAAGGTTTACTGTATCCCTTGGACATTCAACTTGACCATGAAACACAGAAATTACATCGGTATCGAATACAAAAGGCACAATGCCGACTTAAGTACAAGAAGAGTGATTTTTCTAAGAGTTTGTGCTTTGAGCGGCTCCTTGGGACACCAGTATTAGATTCCGATGCACCAGTGCAGGTTTACTGTATTCCTTGGACCTTCACATTGACCATGATACATAGAAATTGCATCGGGATTGAATACAAAAGGCACAATGCCGTCTTAAGTACAAGAAGAGTTATTCTTCTAAGAGTTTGTGCTTTGAGCGGCTCCTGGGGGACCAGGATTAGATTCTGATGCACCAGTGCAGGTTTGCTGTAACCCTTGGACCTTCATATTGACCATGAATAACAGAAATTGCATCGGGACTGAATACAAAAGGGACAATGCCAACTTAACTACAAGAAGAGTGAATCTTCTAAGAGTTTGTGCTTTGAGCGGCTCCTGGGAGACCAGTATTGGATTCCGATGCACCAGTGCAGGTTTACTGTATCCCTTTGACATTCACATTGACCATGAAACACAGAAATTGTATCGGGATTGGATACAAAATGCACAATGCCGATTTAAGTACAAGAAGAGTGAATCTTCTAATAGTTTGAGTCTTGAGAAGCTCCTGGCAGACCAGTAGTAGATTCCGATGCACCAGTGCAGGTTTACTGTATTCTTGGACCCTCACATTGACCATGAAACATAGAAATTGCACCGGGATTGAATACAAAAGGCACAATGCCGTCTTAAGTACAAGACGAGTGAATCTTCAAAGAGTTTGTGCTTTGAGCGGCTCCTGGGACACCAGTATTAGATTCTGATACACCAGTGCTAGTTTACTGTAACCCTTGGACCTTCACAATGACCATGAATCACAGAAATTGCATCGGGATTGAATACAAAAGGGCCAATGCCAACCTAAAAACAAGAAGAGTGAATCTTCTAAGAGTTTGTACTCTGAGCGGCTCCAGAGAGACCAGTATTACATTCCGATGCACCAGTGCAGGTTTACTGTATCCCTTGGACATTCACATTGACCATGAAACACGGAAATTGTATCGGGATTGGATACAAAATGCACAATGCCGAATTAAGTGCAAGAACAGTGAATCTTCTAAGAGTTTGAGCTTTGAGAGGTTCCTGGGAGCCCAGTATTAGATTCCGATGCACCAGTGCAGGTTTACTGTATCCCTTGGACCTTCATATTGACCATGAAACATAGAAATTGCATCGGAATTGAATACAAAAGGCACAATGCTTTCTTAAGTACAAGACGAGTGAATCTTCTAAGAGTTTGAAATTTGAGCGGCTACTGGGTGACCAGTATTAGATTCTGATGCGCCAGTGCAGGTTTACTGTAACACTTGGACCTTCACATTGACCATGAATCACAGAAATTGCATCGGATTGAATACAAAAGCGACAATGCCTACTTAAGTACAAGAAGAGTGAGTCTTCTAAGAGTTTGTGCTATGAGGGGCTCCTGGGAGACCAGTATTGGATTCCGATGCACCAGTGCAGGTTTACTGTATCCCTTGGACATTCACATTGACCATGAAACACGGAAATTGTATCGGGATTGGATACAAAATGCACAATGCTGGCTTAAGTGCAAGAAGAGTGAATCTTCTAAGAGTTAGAGATTTGAGAGGCTCCTAGCACACCGGTATTAGATTCCGATGCACCAGTGCAGGTTTACTGTATCCCTTGGACATTCACATTGACCATGAAACACGGAAATTGTATCGGGATTGGATACAAAATGCACAATGCCGACTTAAGTACAAGATGAGTGAATCTTCTAAGAGTTTATTCTATGATCGGCTCGTGGGAGACCAGTAGTATGTTCCGATGCACCAGTGCAGGTATACTGTATCACGTGGACCTTTACATTGACCATGAAACACAGAAATTGCACCGGGATTGATTACAAAAGGGACAACGCCGACTTAAGTACAAGAAGAGTGGATCTTCTAAGAGTTTGTGCTTTGAGCGGCTCCTTGGGACACCAGTATTAGATTCCGATGCACCACTGCAGGTTTACTGAATCCCTTGGACCTTCACATTGACCATGAAGCACAGAAATTGAATCGGGATTGAATAGGAAACGCACAATGCCGACTTAAGTACAAGAACAGTGAATCTTCTAAGAGTTTGTGATTTGGGCGGCTCCTTGGGACACCAGTATTAGATTCCGATGCACCAGTGCAGGTTTACTGTACCCCTTGGACCTTCAAATAGACCATGAAGCACAGATATTGCATCGGGATTGAATACAAAAGGCACAATGCCGACTTAAGTACAAGAAGAGTGAATCTTCTTTGTGCTTTGAGCGGCTCCTGGGAGACCAGTCATAGATTCCGATGCACCAGTGCAGGTTTACTGTATCCCTTGGACCTTCAGCGTGACCATGAAACACAGAAATTACATCGGGATCGAATACGAAAGGCACATTGCCGACTTTAGTACAAGAAGAGTGGTTTTTCTAAGAGTTTGTACTTTGAGCGGCACCTTGGGACACCAGTGTTGGATTCTGATGCAACACTGCAGGTTTGCTGTATTCCTTGGACCTTCACATTGACCATGAAACATAGAAATTGCATCGGGATTGAATACAAAAAGCACAATGCCGTCTTAAGTACAAGAAAAGAGAATTTTCTAAGAGTTTGTGCTTTGAGTGGCTCCTGGGGGACCAGGATTAGATTCTGATGCACCAGTGCAGGTTT
This sequence comes from Schistocerca piceifrons, assembly GCF_021461385.2. Taxonomy (NCBI): domain Eukaryota; kingdom Metazoa; phylum Arthropoda; class Insecta; order Orthoptera; family Acrididae; genus Schistocerca; species Schistocerca piceifrons. The sequence goes on along the minus strand of NC_060139.1, from coordinate 1,120,099,737 downwards.
ACTGTAACCCTTGGACCTTCACATTGACCATGAATCACAGAAATTGCATCGGGATTGAATACAAAAGGGCCAAAGCCAACTTAAGTACAAGAAGACTGAGTCTTCTAAGAGTTTGTACTTTGAGCGGCTCCTGGCAGACCAGTATTGGATTCCGATGCACCAGTGCAGGTTTACTGTATCCCTTGGACCTTCAGCTTGACCATGAAATACAGAAATTGCATCGGGATGGATTATAAAATGCACAATGCCGACTTAAGTACAAGAAGAGTGAATCTTCTAAGAGTTTATTCTATGAGCGGCTCCTGGGAGACCAGTAGTAGATTCCGATGCACCAGTGCAGGTATACTGTATCACTTGGACCTTTACATTGACCATGAAACACAGAAATTGCGTCGGGATAAATTACAAAAGGACAACGCCGACTTAAGTACAAGAAGAGTGGATCTTCTAAGAGATTGTGCTTTGAGCGGCTCCTTGGGACACCAGTATTAGATTCCGATGCACCAGTGCAGGTTTACTCTACCCCTTGGACCTTCACATTGACCATGCAGCACAGATATTGCATCGGGATAGAATACAAAAGACACAATGGCGACTTATGTACAGGAAGTGTGAATCTTCTAAGAGTTTGTATTTTGAGCGGCTCCTTGGAGACCGGTATTAGATTCCGATGCACCAGTGCAGGTTTACTGTATGGCTTAGACCTTCACATTGACCATGGAACACAGATATTGCATCGGGATTAAATACAAAATGCAAAATGCGGACTTAAGTACAAGAAGAGTGAATCTTCTAAGAGTTTGTTCTAAGAGCGGCTCCTGGGAGACCAGTAGTAGATTCCGATGCACCAGTGCAGGTTTACTGTATCACTTGGACCTTTATATTGACCATGAAACACAGAAATTGCATCGGGATTGATTGCAAAAGGTTAACGCCTACCTAAGTACAAGAAGAGTGAATCTCCTAAGTGTTTGTGCTCTGAGCGATTCCTGGGGGACCAGTATTAGATTTTGATGCACCAGTGCAGGTTTAGTGTAACCCTCGGGCCTTCATATTGACCATGAATCACAGCAATTGCATCGGGATTAAACACAAAAGGGACAATGCTAACTTAAGTACAAGAAGAGTGAATCATCTAAGAGTTTGTGCCTTGAGCGGCTCCTTGGGACACCAGTATTAAATTCAGATGCACCACTGCAAGTTTACTGTATCCCTTGGACATTCACATTGACCATGAAGCACAGAAATTCAATCGGGATTGAATAGAAAACGAACAATGCCGAATTAAGTACAAGAACAGTGAATCTTCTAAGAGTTTGAGATTTGAGCGGCTCCTTGGGACACCAGTGTTAGATTCTGATGCACCAGTGCAGGTTTACTGTACCCCTCGGACCTTCACATTGACCATGAAGCACAGATATTGCATCGGGATATAATACAAAAGGCACAATGCCAACTTAAGTACAAGAAGAGTGAATTTTCTAAGGGTTTTGCTTTGAGCGGCTCCTGGGAGACCAGTATTTGATTCCGATGCACCAGTGCAGGTTTAGTGTATCCCTTGGACCTTCACATTGACCATGAAACACCGATATTGCATCGGGATATAATACAAAGAGCACAATGCCGACTTAAGTACAAGAAGAGTGAATTTTTTTAGAGTTTGTGGTTTGAGCGGCCCCTGGGAGACCAGTATTAGATTCCGATGTACCAGTGCAGGTTTCGCTGTAAACCTTGGACCTTCAGCTTGAATATGAAACACAGAAATTGCATCGGGATTGAATACAAAAGGGACAATGCCAACTTAAGTACAAGAAGAGTGAGTCTTCTAAGAGTTTGTGCTTTGAGCGGCTCCTGGGAGACCAGTATTGGATTCCGATGCACCAGTGCAGGTTTACTGTATCCCTTGGACATTCACTTTGACCATGAAACACAGAAATTGTATCGGGATTGGAAGCAAAATGCACAAAGCCGGCTTAAGTGCAAGAAGAATGAATCTTCTAAGAGTTAGAGATTTGAGAGGCTCCGGGCACACCGGTATTAGATTCCGATGCACCAGTGCAGGTTTACTGTATCCCTTGGACCATTACATTGATCATGAAACAAAGAAATTGCATCGGGATTGAATACAAATTGCACAATGGCGACTTAAGTACAAGAACAGTGAATCTTCTAAGAGTTTGTGCTTTGAGCGACTCGTGGGAGACCAGTATTTGATTCCGATGCACAGTGCTGGTTTAGTGTATCCCTTGGACTTTCACATTGACCATGAAAGACAGAAATTGCATCGGGATTGAATACAAAGGGACAGTGCCGACTTAAGTACAAGAAGAGTGAATTTTCTAAGAGTTTGTGGTTTGAGCGGCCCCTGGGAGACCAGTATTAGATTCCGATGTACCAATGCAGGTTTACTGTATCCCTTGGACCTTCAGCTTGACCATGAAACACAGAAATTGTATCGGGATTGATTACAAAATGCACAATGCCGACTTAAGTACAAGAAGAGTGGATCTTCTAAGAGTTTGTGCATTGAGCGACTCCTTGGGAAACAGTATTAGATTCCGATGCACCAGTGCCGGTTTACTGTATCCCTTGGACATTCATATTGACCATGAAACATAGAAATTGTATCGGGATTGAATTAAAAGGGCCAATGCCGACTAAAGTACAAGAAGGGTGAATCTTCTAAGAATTTGTGTTTTGAGCGGCTCCTGGGAGACCAGTCATAGATTTCGATGCACCAGTGCAGGTTTACTGTATCCCTTGGACCTTCAGCGTGACCATGAAACACAGAAATTGCATCGGGATCGATTACAAAATGCACAATGCCGACTTAAGTACAAGAAGAGTGAATGTCCTAAAGTTTATTCTATGATCGGCTCGTGGGAGACCAGTAGTAGATTCCGATGCACCAGTGCAGGTATACTGTATCACTTGGATCTTTACATTGGCCATGAAGCACAGAAATTGAATCGGGATTGAATAGAAAACGCACAATGCCGAGTTAAGTACAAGAACAGTGAATATCTAAGAGTTTGTGATTTGAGTGGCTCCTTGGGACACCAGTATTAGATTCCGATGCACCAGTGCAAGTTTACTGTACGCCTTGGACCTTCACATCGACCTTGAAGCACAGATATTGCATCGGGATTGAATACAAAAGGCACAATGCAGACTTAAGTACAAGAAGAGTGAATATTCTAAGAGTTTGTGCTTTGAGCGGCTCCTTGGGACACCAGTACTAGATTCCGATGCACCAGTGCAGGTTTACTGTATTCCTTGAACCTTCACATTGACCATGAAACACAGAAATTGTATCGGGATTGGATACAAAATGCGCAATGGCGACTTAAGTACAAAAAGAGTGAATCTACTAAGAGTTTGAGCCTTGAGAAGCTCCTGGCAGACAAGTATTAGATTCCGATGCACCAGTGCAGGTTTACTGTAACCCTTGGACCTTCACAATGACCATGAATCACAGAAATTGAATCGGGATTGAATAGAAAACGCACAATGCCGACTTAAGTACAAGAACAGTGAATCTTGTAAGTGCTTGTGATTTGAGCGGCTCCTTGGGACACCAGTATTAGATTCTGATGCACCAGTGCAGGTTTACTGTACCCCTTGGACCTTCACATCGACCATGAAGCACAGATATTGCATCGGGATTGAATACAAAAGGCACAATGCCGACTTAAGTACAAGAAGAGTGAATTTTCTAAGAGTTTGTGGTTCGAGCGGCTCCTGGGAGACCAGTATTAGATTCCAATGTACCAGTGCTCGTTTACTGTATCCATTGGACCTTCACATTGACCATTTACCACTGAAACTGCAACTGGATTGAATTGAAAGAGACAATGCCGACTTAAGTGCAAGAAGAGTAAGTCTTCTAAGAATTTGTGCTTTGAGCGGTTCCTGGGAGACCAGTCATAGATTCCGATGCACCAGTGAAGTTTTACTGTATCCCTTGGACATTCAACTTGACCATGAAACACAGAAATTACATCGGGATCGAATACAAAAGGCACAATGCCGACTTAAGTACAAGAAGAGTGATCTTTCTAAGAGTTTGTGTTTTGAGCGGCCCCTTGGGCCACCAGTATTAGATTCCGAAGCACCAGTGCAAGTTTACTGTATTCCTTGGACCTTCACATTGACCATGAAACATAGAAATTGCATCAGGATGGAATACAAAAGGCACAATGCCGTCTTAAGTACAAGAAGAGTGAATCTTCTAAGAGTTTGTGCTTTGAGCGACAATTGGGGGACCAGGATTAGCTTCTGATGCACCAGTGCAGGTTTACTGTAACCCTTAGACCTTCACATTGAGCATGAATCACAGAAATTGCATCGGGATTGAGTACAAAAAGCACAATGCCGACTTAAGTACAAGAAGAGTGGATCTTCTAAGAGTTTGTGCTTTGAGCGGCTCCTTGGGACACCAGTATTAGATTCCGATGCACCACTGCAGGTTTGCTGTATCCCTTGGACCTTCATATTGACCGTGAAACATAGAAATTGCATCGGGATTGAATTAAAAGGGACAATCAAGATTTAAGTACAAGAAGAGGGAATCTTCTAAGACTTTGTGCTTTGAGCGGCTCCTGGGAGACCAGTCATAGATTCCGATGCACCAGTGCAGGTTTACTGTATTCCTTGGACCTTCAGCTTGACCATGAAACACAGAAATTGCATCGGGATATATTACATAATGCACAATGCCGACTTAAGTACAAGAAGAGTGATTCTTCTAAGAGTTTGTTCTATGAGCGGCTCCTGAGAGACCAGTAGTAGATTCCGATGCACCAGTGCAGGTATACTGTATCACTTGGACCTCTACATTGACCATGAAACACAGAAATTGCGTCGGGATAGATTACAAAACGGACAACGCCGACTTATGTACAAGAAGAGTGGATCTTCTAAGAGTTTGTGCTTTGAGCGGCTCCTTGGGACACCAGTATTAGATTCCGATGCACCAGTGCAGGTTTACTGTAACCCTTGGACCTTCACATAGACCATTAAGCACAGAAATTGCATCGGGATTGAATAGATAACGCACAATGCCGACTTAAGTACAAGAAGAGTGAAACTTCTAAGAGTTTGTGCTTTGAGCGGCTCCTGGGAGACCAGTATTGGATTCCGATGCATCAGTGCAGGTTTACTGTATCCCTTGGAGATTCACATTGAAAATGAAACACAGAAATTGTATCCGGATTGGATGCAAAATGCACAATGCCGACTTAAGTACAAGAACAGTGACTCGTCTAAGAGTTTGAGTTTTGAGAGGTTCCTGGCAGTCCTGTATTAGATTCCGATGCACCAGTGCAGGTTTACTGTGTCCCTTGGACCTTCACATTGAACATGTAACAAAGAAATTGCATCGCCATTCAATACAAAACGCACAATGCTGACTTAAGTGCAACAAGAGTGAATCTTCTAAGGGTTTGTGTTTTGAGCGGCTCCTGGGTGACCAGTAATAGATTCCGATGCACCAGTGCAGGTTTACTGTATCCCTTGGACCATCACATTGACCATGAAGCACAGACATTGCATCGGGATTGAATGCAAAAGGCACAATGCCAACTTAAATACAAGAAGATTGAATCTTCTAAGAGTTTGTGCTTTCAGCAGAGCCTGGAAGACCAGTATTAGTTTCCGATGCACCAGAGCAGGTTTACTGTATCTCTTGGACATTCACATTGACCATGAAACGCAGAAATCGCATCGGGATTGAATGCAAAAGGCACAATGCCAACTTAAGTACAAGAAGAGTGAATCTTCTACCAGTTTGTGGTTGAAGCTGCTCCTGGGAGACCTGTATTACTTTACGAGGCATCAGTGCACGTTAACTGTATCCCTTTCACCTTCACATTGACCATGAGACACAGAAATTGCATCGGGATTGAATACAAAATTGACAATGCCGACTTAAGCACAAGAAGAGTAAATCTTCTTAGAGTTTGTGGTTTGTGCGGCTCCTGGGAGACCAGTCTTTGATTCCGAGGCATCAGTGAAGGTTTACCGTATCCATTGGTCCTTCACATTGACCATGAAACACAGAAATTGCATCGGGATTGAATACAACATGCACAATGCCAACTTAAGTACATGAAGAGTGAATCTTCTATGAGTTTGTGATTTGAGCCACTCCTGGGAGACCAGTATTAGATTCCGATGCAACAGGGCAGGTTTATTGTATCCCTTGGACCTTCACATTGACCATGAAACACAGAAATTGCATCGCTATTGAATACAAAAGGCACAATGAGTACTTAAGTACAATAAATGTGAATCTTCTAAGAGTTTGTGCTTTGAGCGGCTGCAGGGAGACCAGTATTAGATTCCGATGCACCAGTGCAGTTTTACTGTATCTCTAGGACCTTCACATTGACCATGAAACACAGAAATTGCATCGAGATTGAGTACAATTGGCGCAATGCCGACTTAAGAACAAGATGAGTGAATCCTCTATGAGTTTGTGCTTTGAGCGGCCCCTGGGAGACCAGTATTAGATTCCGATGAACCAGTGCAGGTTTACCGTATCCCTTGGACCTTCACATTGACCGTGAAGGACAGAAATTCATCGGGAATGAAATCAAAAGGTGCAATGCGGAGTTAAGTTCAAGAACAGTGTATCTTCTAAGAGTTTGTGCTTTGAGCGGCTCCTGGGAGACCTGTATTAGATTCCGCTGCACCAGTGCAGGTTTACTGTATGTCTTGGGACATCACATTGACCATGAAACATAGAAATTGTATCGGTATTGGATACACAACGCACAATGTCGACTTAAGTACAAGAACGTTGAATCTTCTAGGAGATTGAGTTTTGAGAGGCTCCTGGCAGCCCAGGATTAGATTCCGATGCACCAGTGCAAGTTTACTGTAACCCTTGGACCTTCACATTGACCATGATTCACAGAATTTGCATCGGGATTGAATATTAAAGGGACAATGCCAACTGAAGTACAAGAAGAGTGATTCCTCTAAAAGTTTGTGCGTTTGAGCGGCTCCTGGGAGACCAGTATTGGATTCCGATGCACCTGTGATGGTTTACTGTATCCCTTGGACATACTCATTGACCATGATACAAAGAAATTGCATCGGGATTGATTACAAAATGCACAATGCCGACTTAAGTACAAGAACAGTGAAACTTCTAAGACCTTGAGTTTTGAGAGGCTCCTGGCAAACCAGCATTAGATTCCGATGCACCAGTGCAGGTTTACTGTATCCCTTGGACCTCTACATTGACCATGAAACAAAGAAATTGCATCGGGATTGAATACTAAATGCACAATGCCGACTTAAGTACTAGAAGAGTGAATCTTCTAAGAGTTTGTGCTTTGAGCGGCTCCTGGGAGACCAGTAATTGATTCCGATGCACCTGAGCAGGTTTACCGTATCCCTTGGACCTTCACGTTGACCATGAATCAAAGAAATTGCATCGGGATTGATTACAAAATGGACAACGCCGACTTAAGTACAAGAAGAGTGAATCTTCTAAGTGTTTGTGCTCTGAGCGATTCCTGGGGGACCAGTATTAGATTCTGATGCACCAGTGCAGATTTACTGTAAGCCTTGGGCCTTCACATTGACCATGAATCACAGAAACTGCATCGTGATATAACACAAAAGGGACAATGCCACCTTAAGTACAAGAAGAGTGAATCTTCTAAGAGTTTGTGCTTTGAGCGGCTCCTGAGAGACCAGTATTGGATTCCGATGCACCTGTGCGGTATTATTGTATCCCTTGGACATTCAAATTGACCATGAAACACAGAAATTGTATCGGGATTGGAAACAAAATGCACAATGCCGACTTAAGTACAAGAACAGTGAATCTACTAAGAATTTGAGTTTTGAGAGGCTCCTGGGATACCAGCATTAGTTTCCGATGCACCAGTGCAGGTTTACTCTATCCCTTGGACCCTCACATTGAACATGAAACAAAGAAATTGCATCGCGATTGAATACAAAACGCACAATGCCGACTTAAGTACAAGAAGAGTGAATCTTCTAAGAGTTTGTGCTTTGAGCGGCTCCTTGGGACACCAGTATTAGATTCCGATGCAGCAGTGGTGGTTTACTGTACCCCTTGGACCTTCACATTGACCATGAAGCTTAGATATTGCATCGGGATTGAATACAAAAAGCACAATGGCGACTTAAGTACAAGAAGAGTGAATTTTCTAAGAGTTTGTACTTTGACCGGCTCCTTGGAGGCCAGTATTAGATTCCGATGCACCAGTGCAGGTTTACTGTATCGCTTCGACCTTCACATTGACCATGGACACAGATATTGCATCGGGATAGAATACAAAATGCACAATGCCGACTTAAGTACAAGAAGAGTGAATCTTCTTAGAGTTTGTTCTATGTGCGACTCCTGGGAGACCAGTAGTAGATTCCGATGCACCAGTGCATGTTAAGTGTATCACTTGGAATTTTACATTGACCACGAAACACAGAAATTGCATCGGGATTGATTACAAAAGTGTAAACGCCTACTTAAGTAAAGAAGAGTGAATCTTCTATGTGTTGTGCTCTGAGTGATTCCTGGGGGACCAGTATTACATTCTGATGCACCAGTGCAGTTTTACAGTAACCCTTGGACCATCACATTGTCCATGAATAACAGATATTGCATCGGGATTGAATACAAAAGGCACAATGCCGACTTAAGTACAAGAAGAGTGAATCTTCTAAGAATTTGTGCTTTGAGCCGCTCCTGGGTGACCAGTCATAGATTCCGATGCACCAGTGCAGGTTTACTGAATCCCTTGGACCTTCAGCGTGACCATGAAACACAAAAATTGCATCGGGATCGATTACAAAATGCACAACGCCGACATAAGTACAAGAAGAGTGAATTTTCTAAGAGTTTGTGGTTTGAGCGGCTCCTGGGAGACGAGTATTAGATTCCAATGTACCAGTGCTCGTTTACTGTATCCATTGGACCTTCACATTGACCATTTACCACAGAAACTGCATCGCGATTAAATTGAAAGGGACAATGCCGACTTAAATGCAAGAAGAGTAAGTCTTCTAAGAATTTGTGCTTTGAGCGGTTCCTGGGAGACCAGTCATAGATTCCGATGCAGCAGTGAAGTTTTACTGTATCCCTTGGACATTCAACTAGACCATGAAACACAGAAATTGCATCGGGATATATTACAAAATGCACAATGCCGACTTAAGTACAAGAAGAGTAAATCTTCTAAGAGTTTATTCTATGAGCGGCACCTGAGAGACCAGTAGTAGATTCCGATGCACCAGTGCAGGTATACTGTATCACTTGGACCTCTACATTGACCATGAAACACAGAAATTGCGTCGGGATAGATTACAAAACGGACAACGCCGACTTAAGTACAAGAAGAGTGGATCTTCTAAGAGTTTGTGCTTTGAGCGGCTCCTTGGGACACCAGTATTAGATTCCGATGCACCAGTGCAGGTTTACTGTAACCCTTGGACCTTCACATTGACCATGAAGCACAGAAATTGCATCGGGATTGAATAGATAACGCACAATGCCGAATAAAGTACCATAAGAATGAAACTTGTAAGAGTTTGTGCTTTGAGCGGCTCCTGGGAGACCAGTATTACATTCCGATGCACCAGTGCAGGTTTACTGTAACCCTTGTACCTTCACATTGACCATGAAGCACAGAAATTGCATCGGGATTGAATAGATAACGCACAATGCCGAATAAAGTACAAGAAGAGTGAAACTTGTAAGAGTTTGTGCTTTGAGCGGCTCCTGGGAGACCAGTATTGGATTCCGATGCATCAGTGCAGGTTTACTGTATCCCTTGGAGATTCACATTGACCATGAAACACAGAAATTGTATCCGGATTGGATACAAAATGCACAATGCCGACTTAAGTACAAGAAAAGTGAATCGTCTAAGAGTTTGAGTTTTGAGAGGTTCTTGGCAGTCCATTATTAGATTCCGATGCACCAGTGCAGGTTTACTGTGTCCCTTGGACCTTCACATTGAACATGTAACAAAGAAATTGCATCGCCATTGAATACAAAACGCACAATGCCGACTTAAATGCAAGGAGAGTGAATCTTCTAAGAGTATGTGCTTTGAGCGGCTCCTGGGAGACCAGTAATAGATTCCGATGCACCAGTGCAGGTTTACTCTATCCCTTGGACCTTCACATTGACCATGAAGCACAGAAATTGAATCGGGATTGAATGCAAAAGGCACAATGCCAACTTAAATACAAGAAGATTGAATCTTCAAAGAGTTTGTGTTTTCAGCAGATCCTGGAAGACCAGTATTAGTTTCCGATGCACCAGAGCAGGTTTACTGTATCCCTTGGACATTCACATTGACCATGAAACCCAGAAATTGCATCGGGATTGAATGCAAAAGGCACAATGCCAACTTAAGTACAAGAAGAGTGAATCTTCAACCAGTTTGTGGTTGAAGCTGCTCCTGGGAGACCTGTATTACTTTACGAGGCACCAGTGCACGTTAACTGTATCCCTTTCACCTTCACATTGACCATGAGACACAGAAATTGCATCGGGATTGAATACAAAATCGACAACGCCGACTTAAGCACAAGAAGAGTAAATCTTCTAAGAGTTTGTGGTTTGTGCGGCTCCTGGGAGACCAGTTTTTGATTCCGAGGCATCAGTGCAGGTTTACCGTATCCATTGGTCCTTCACATTGACCATGAAACACAGAAATTGCATCAGGATTGAATACAACATGCACAATGCCAACTTAATTACATGAACAGTGAAGCTTCTATGAGTTTGTGATTTGAGCGACTCCTGGGAGACCAGTATTAGATTCCGATGCAACAGTGCAGGTTTATTGTATCCCTTGGACCTTCACATTGACCATGAAACACAGCAATTGCATCGGGATTGAATACAAAAGGCACAATGAGTACTTAAGTACAATAAATGTGAATCTTCTAAGAGTTTGTGCTTTGAGCGGCTGCAGGGAGACCAGTATTATATTCCGATGCACCAGTGCAGTTTTACTGTATCTCTAGGACCTTCACATTGACCATGAAACACAGAAATTGCATCGAGATTGAGTACAATTGGGACAATGCCGACTTAAGAACAAGATGAGAATCCTCTAGGAGTTTGTGCTTTGAGCGGCCCCTGGGAGACCAGTATTAGATTCCGATGAACTAGTGCAGGTTTACCGTGTCCCTTGGACCTTCACATTGTCCGTGAAAGACAGAAATTCATCGGGAATGAAATCAAAAGGTGCAATGCGGAGTTAAGTACAAGAACAGTGTATCTTCTAAGAGTTTGTGCTTTGAGCGGCTCCTGGGAGACCTGTATTAGATTCCGCTGCACCAGTGCAGGTTTACTGTATCTCTTGGGACATCACATTGACCATGAAACATAGAAATTCTATCGGTATTGGATACAAAACGCACAATGTCGACTTAAGTACAAGAACGTTGAATCTTCTAGGAGATTGAGTTTTGAGAGGCTCCTGGCAGCCCAGGATTAGATTCCGATGCACCAGTGCAAGTTTACTGTAACCCTTGGACCTTCACATTGACCATGATTCACAGAAATTGCATCAGGACTGAATATCAGAGGGACAATGCCAACTGAAGTACAAGAAGAGTGATTCCTCTAAAAGTTTGTGCGTTTGAGCGGCTCCTGGGAGACCAGTATTCGATTCCGATGCACCTGTGAAGGTTTACTGTATTCCTTGGACATTCACATTGACCATGATACAAAGAAATTGCATCGGGATTGAATACAAAATGCACAATGCCGACTTAAGTACAAGAACAGTGAATCTTCTAAGACCTTGAGTTTTGAGAGGCTCCTGGCAGACCAGCATTAGATTCCGATGCACCAGTGCAGGTTTACTGTATACCTTTGACCTTTACATTGACCATGAAACAAAGAAATTGCATCGGGATGGAATACTAAATGCACAATGCCGACTTAAGTACTAGAAGAGTGAATCTTCTAAGAGTTTGTGCTTTGAGCGGCTCCTGGGAGACCAGTAATTGATTCCGATGCACCAGAGCAGGTTTACCGTATCCGTTCGACCTTCACGTTGACCATGAAACAAAGAAATTGCATCGGTATTGAATACAAAATACACAATGCCGACTTAAGTACAAGATGAAGAATCTTCTAAGAGTTTGTGCATTAAGCGGCTCCTGGGAGACCAGTATTAGGTTCCGATGCACCAGAGCAGGTTAACTGTATCCCTTGGACCTTCACATTGACCATGAATCACAGAAATTGCATCGGAATTGAATACAAAAGGGACAATGCCAACTTAAGTACAAGTAGAACGAATCTTCTAAGAGTTTGTGCTTGGAGCGGCTCCTGGGAGACCAGTATTGGATTCTGATGCACCAGTGCAGGTTTACTGTATCCTTTGGACATTCTCATTGACCATGAAACTCAGAAATTGTATCGGGATTGGATGCAAAATGCACAATGCCGACTTAAGTACAAGAACAGTGAATCTTCTAAGACCTTGAGCTTTGAGAGGCTCCTGGCAGACCAGCATTAGATTCCGATGCACCAGTGCAGGTTTACTGTATCCCTTGGACCTTTACATTGACCATGAAACAAAGAAATTGCATCGGGATTGAATACAAAATGCACAATGCCGACTTAAGTACAAGAAGAGTGAATCTTCTAAGTGTTTATTCTATGGGCGGCTCCTGGGAGACCAGTAGTAGAATCCGATGCAACAGTGCAGGTTTACTGTATCACTTGGACCTTTACATTGACCATGAAACACAGAAATTGCATCGGGATTGATTACAAAATGGACAACGCCGACTTCAGTACAAGAAGAGTGAATCTTCTAAGTGTTTGTGCTCTGAGCGATTCCTGGGGGACCAGTATTAGATTCTGATGCACCAGTGCAGGTTTACTGTAAGCCTTGGGCCTTCACATTGACCATGAATCACAGAAATTGCATCGTGATTGAACACAAAGGGACAATGCCACCTTAAGTACAAGAAGAGTGAATCTTCTAAGAGTTTGTGCTTTGAGCGGCTCCTGAGAGACCAGTATTGGATTCCGATGCACCTGTGCGGTATTATTGTATCCCTTGGACATTCAAATTGACCATGAAAGACAGAAATTGTATCGGGATTGGAAACAAAATGCACAATGCCGACTTAAGTACAAGAACAGTGAATCTACTAAGAATTTGAGTTTTGAGAAGCTCCTGGGATACCAGCATTAGTTTCCGATGCACCAGTGCAGGTTTACTGTATCCCTTGGTTCCTCACATTGAACATGAAACAAAGAAATTGCATCGCGATTGAATACAAAACGCACAATGCCGACTTAAGTACAAGAACAGTGAATCTTCTAAGAGTTTGTGCTTTGAGCGGCTCCTTGGGACACCAGTATTAGATTCCGATGCAGCAGTGCAGGTTTACTGTACCCCTTGGACCTTCACATTGACCATGAAGCTTAGATATTGCATCGGGATTGAATACAAAAGGCACAATGGCGACTTAAGTACAAGAAGAGTGAATTTTCTAAGAATTTGTACTTTGACCGGCTCCCTGGAAGCCAGTATTAGATTCCGATGCACCAGTGCAGGTTTACTGTATCGCTTCGACCTTCACATTGACCATGGAACACAGATATTGCATCGGGATAGAATACAAAATGCACAATGCCGACTTAAGGACAAGAAGAGTGAATCTTCTTAGAGTTTGTTCTATCTGCGGCTCCTGGGAGACCAGTAGTAGATTCCGATGCACCAGTGCAGGTTAACTGTATCACTTGGAATTTTACATTGACCACGAAACACAGAAATTGCATCGGGATTGATTACAAAAGTGTTAACGCCTACTTAAGTAAAGAAGAGTGAATCTTCTATGTGTTTGTGCTCTGAGTGATTCCTGGGGGACCAGTATTACATTCTGATGCACCAGTGCAGTTTTTCAGTAACCCTTGGACCATCACATTGACCATGAAAAACAGAAATTGCATCGGGATTGAATACAAAAGGGAGAATGCCAACATAAGTACAAGAACAGTGAATCTCCTAAGAGTTTGAGTTTTGAGAGGCTCCTGGCAGACCAGTATTAGATTCCGATGCACCAGTGCAGGATTACTGTAACCCTTGGACCTTCACATTGACCATGAATCACAGAAATTGCATCGGGATTGAATACAAAAGGGACAATGCCAACTTAAGTACAAGAAGAGTGATTCTTCTAAGAGTTTGTGCTTTGAGCGGCTCCTGGGAGACCAGTATTAGATTTCGATGCAACAGTGCAGGTTTACAGTATCACTTGGACCATCACATTGATCATGAAACACAGAAATTGCATCGGGATTGAATACAAAAGGGAGAATGCCAACATAAGTACAAGAACAGTGAATCTCCTAAGAGTTTGAGTTTTGACCTTTGGGACAATGTCGACTTAAGAACAAGATGAGTGAATCTTCTAAGAGTTTGTGCTTTGAGCGGCCACTGGGAGACCAGTATTAGATTCCGATGAACTAGTGCAGGTTTACCGTATCCCTTGGACCTTCACATTGATCATGAAACACAGAAATTGCATCGGGAATGAATACAAAATGTACAATGCTTTCTTAAGTACATGAAGAGTGAATCCCCTACGAGTTTGTGCTTTGAGCTGCTCTTGGGAGACCACTATGAGATTCCGATGCACCAGTGTAAGTTCACTGTATTCTTTGGACCTTCTCATTGACCATGAAACATAGAAATTGGATCGGGATTGAATACAAAAGGGACAATGCCAACTTAAGTACAAGAAGAGTGAATCTTCTAAGAGTTTATGCTTTGAGCGGCTCCTGAGAGACCAGTATTGGATTCCGATGCACCTCTGCAGGTTTACTGTATCCCCTGGACACTCACATTGACCATGAACACCAATATTTGTATCGGGATTAAATACAAAATGCACTATGCCGACTTAAGTACAAGAACAGTGAATCTTCTACAAGTTTGAGGTTTGAGAGGATCCTGGGGGCCCAGTATTAGTTTCCGATGGACCACTGCAGGTTTACTGTATCCCTTGGACCTTCACATTGACCGTGAAAAATAGAAATTGCATCAGGATTGAATACAAAAGGCACAATGCCGTCTCAAGTACAAGACGAGTGAATCTTCTAAGAGTTTGAATTTTGAGCGGCTCCTGGGAGACCAGTATTAGATTCTGATGCACCAGTGCAGGTTTACTGTAACCCTTGGACCTTCACATTGACCATGAATCACAGAAATTGCATCGGGATTGAATACAAAAGGGACAATGCCAACTTAAGTACAAGAAGAGTGAATCTTCTAAGAGTTTGTGCTTTGAGCGGCTCCTGGGAGTCCAGTATTGAATTCCGATGCACCAGTGCAGGTTTACTGTATCCCTTAGACCTTCACAATGATCATGAAACACAGAAATTGTATCGGGATTGGATACAAAATGCACAATGCCGACTTAAGTACAAGAACAGTGAATCTTCTAAGAGTTAGAGATTTTAGAGGCTCCTGGCACACCAGTATTTGATTCCGATGCACCAATGCTGGTTTGGTGTATCCCTTGGACCTTCACATAGACCGTGAAACACAGAAATTGCATCGGGATTGAACACAAAAGGCACAATGCCGACTTAAGTACAAGAAGAGTGAATCTTCCAAGAAATTGAGCTTTGAGCGGCTCCTGGGAGACCAGTCATAGATTCCGATACACCAGTGCAGGTTTACTGAATCCCTTGGACCTTCAGCGTGACCATGAAACGCAGAAATTGCATCGGGATCGATTACAAAATGCACAATGCCGACATTAGTACAAGAAGAGTGAATTTTCTAAGAGTTTGTGGTTTGAGCGGCTCCTGGGAGAACAGTATTAAATTCCGATGTACCAGTGCTCGTTTACTGTATCCATTGGATCTTCACATTGACCATATACCACAGAAACTGCATCGGGATTGAATTGAAAGAGACAATGCCGACTTAAGTGCAAGAAGAGTAAATCTTCTAAGAATTTGTGCTTTGAGCGGTTCCTGGGAGACCAGTCATAGATTCCGATGCAGCAGTGAAGTTTTACTGTATCCCTTGGACATTCAACTTGACCATGAAACACAGAAATTACATCGGGATCGAATACAAAAGGCACAATGCCGACTTAAGTACAAGAAGAGTGATCGTTCTAAGAGTTTGTGCTTTGAGCGGCTCCTTGGGTCACCAGTATTAGATTCCGAAGCACCAGTGCAGGTTTACTGTATTCCTTGGACCTTCACATTGACCATGAAACATAGAAATTGCACCGGGATTGAATACAAAAGGCACAATGCCGTCTTAAGTACAAGAAGAGTGAATCTTCTAAGAGTTTGTGCTTTGAGCGGCACCTGGGGGACCAGGATTAGATTCTGATGCACCAGTGCAGGTTTACTGTAACCCTTGGACCTTCACATTGACAATGAAACATAGAAATTGCGTCGGGATTGAATTAAAAGGGACAATACCGACTTAAGTACAAGAACAGTGAATCGTCTAAGAGTTTGAGTTTTGAGAGGTTCCTGGCAGTCCTGTATTACATTCAGATGCACCAGTGCAGGTTTACTGTATCCCTTGGACCTTCACATTGACCATGAAACATAAAAATTGCATCGGGATTGAATACAAAAGGCACAATGAAGTCTTAAGGACAAGACGAGTGAATCTTCAAAGAGTTTGTGCTTTGAGCGGCTCCTGAGACACCACTATTACATTCCGATGCACCAGTGCAGGTTTACTGTATCCCTTGGACATTCACATTGACCATGAAACACGGATATTGTATCGGGATTGGATACAAAATGCACAATGCCGGCTTCAGTGCAAGAAGAGATAATCTTCCAAGAGTTAGAGATTTGATAGGCTCCTGGCTCACCAGTATTAGATTCCGATGCACCAGTGCAGGTTTACTGTATCCCTTGGACCCTCAGCTTGACCATGAAACACAGAAATTGCATCGGGATCGATTACAAAAGGCACAATGCCGACTTAAGTACAAGAAGAGTGGATCTTCTAAGAGTTTGTACTTTGAGCGGCTCCTTGGGACACCAGTATTAGATTCCGATGCACCAGTGCAGGTTTACTGTATCCCTTGGACATTCACATTGACCATGAAACACGGATATTGTATCGGGATTGGATACAAAATGCACAATGCCGACTTAAGTACAAGAAGAGTGATCTTTCTAAGAGTTTGTGGTTTGAGCGGCCCCTGGGAGACCAGTATTTGATTCCGACGTACCAGTGCAGGTTTACTGTATCCCTTGGACCCTCAGCTTGACCATGAAACACAGAAATTGCATCGGGATCGATTACAAAAGGCACAATGCCGACTTAAGTACAAGAAGAGTGGATCTTCTAAGAGTTTGTACTTTGAGCGGCTCCTTGGGACACCAGTATTAGATTCCGATGCACCAGTGCAGGTTTACTGTATCTCTTGGACCTTCATATTGACCATGAAACATAGAAATTGCGTCGGGATTGAATTAAAAGGGACAATGCCGACTTAAGTACAAGAACAGTGAATCGTCTAAGAGTTTGAGTTTTGAGAGGTTCCTGGCAGTCCTGTATTAGATTCCGATGCACCAGTTCTGGTTTACTGTGTCCCGTGGACCTTCACATTGAACATGTAACAAAGAAATTGCATCGCCATTGAATACAAAACGCACAATGCCGACTTAACTGCAAGAAGAGTGAATCTTCTAAGATTTTGTGCTTTGAGCGGCTCCTGGGAGACCAGTAATAGATTCCGATGCACCAGTGCAGGTTTACTCTATCCCTTGGACCTTCACATTGACCATGAAGCACAGAAATTGCATAGGGATTGAATACAAAAGGCACAATGCCAACTTAAATAGAAGAAGAGCGAATATTCTAAGGGTTTGTGCTTTCAGCAGATCCTGGAAGACCAGTATTAGATTCCGATGCACAAGAGCAGGTTTACTGTATCCCTTGGACATTCATATTGACCATGAAACGCAGAAATTGCATCGGGATTGAATGCAAAAGGCACAATGCCAACTTAAGTACAAGAAGAGTGAATCTTCTACGAGTTTGTGGTTGAAGCTGCTCCTGGGAGACCTGCATTAGTTTACGAGGCACCAGTGCACCTTACCTGTATCCCTCTCACCTTCACATTGACCATGAGACACAGAAATTGCATCGGGATGGAGTACAAAGTCGACAATGCCGAATTAAGCACAAGAAGAGTAAATCTTCTAAGAGTGTGTGGTTAGTCTGGCTCCTGGGAGACCAGTTTTTGATTCCGAGGCATCCTTGAAGGTTTACCGTATCCATTGGTCCTTCACATTGACCATGAAACACAGAAATTGCATCGGGATTGAATACAAAATGCACAATGCCAACTTAAGTACATGAAGAGTGAATCTACTATGAGTTTGTGATTTGAGTGACTCCTGGGTACCAGTATTAGATTCCGATGCAACAGTGCAGGTTTATTGTATCCCTTGGACCTTCACATTGACCATGAAACACAGAAATTGCATCGGGATTGAATACAAAAGGCACAATAGTACTTAAGTACAATAAATGTGAATCTTCTAAGAGTTTGTGCTTTGAGCGGCTGCAGGGAGACCAGTATTAGATTCCGATGCACCAGTGCAATTTTACTGTATCTCTAGGACCTTCACATTGACCATGAAACACAGAAATTGCATCGAGATTGAGTACAATTGGGACAATGCCGACTTAAGAACAAGATGAGTGGATCCTCTAAGAGTTTGTGATTTGAGCGGCCCCTGGGAGACCAGTATTAGATTCCGATGAACTAATGCTGGTTTACCGTATTCCTTGGACCTTCACATTGACCATGAAAGACAGAAATTCATCGGGAATGAAATCAAAAGGTGCAATGCGGAGTTTAGTACAAGAACAGTGTATCTTCTAAGAGTTTGTTCTTTGAGCGGCTCCTGGGAGACCTGTATTAGATTCCGCTGCACCAGTGCAGGTTTACTGTATCTCTTGGGACATCACATTGACCATGAAACATAGAAATTGTATCGGTATTAGATACAAAACGCACAATGTCGACTTAAGTACAAGAACGGTGAATCTTCTAGGAGATTGAGTTTTGAGAGGCTCCTGGTAGCCCAGGATTAGATTCCGATGTACCAGTGCAAGTTTACTGTAACCCTTGGACCTTCACATTGACCATGATTCACAGAAATTGCATCGGGATTGAATATCAATAGGACAATGCCAACTTAAGTACAAGAAGAGTGATTCTTCTAAGAGTTTGTGCGTTTGAGCAGCTCCTGAGAGACCAGTATTGGATTCCGATGCACCTGTGAAGGTTTACTGTATCCCTTGGACATTCACATTGACCATGAAACAAAGAAATTGCATCCGGATTGAATACAAAATGCACAATGCCGACTTAAGTACAAGAACAGTGAATCTTCTAAGACCTTGAGATTTGAGAGGCTCCTGGCAGACCAGCATTATATTCCGATGCACCAGTGCAGGTTTACTGTATCCCTCGGATCTTTACATTGACCAAGAAACAAGGAAATTGCATCGGGATTGAATACAAAATGCACAATGCCGACTTAAGTACTAGAAGAGTGAATCTTCTAAGGGTTTGTGCTTTGAGCGGCTCCTGGGAGACCAGTAATTGATTCCGATGCACCAGAGCAGGTTTAACGTATCCCTTGGACCTTCACGTTGACCATGAAACAAAGAAATTGCATCGGGATTGAATACAAAATACACAATGCCGACTTAAGTACAAGTTGAGTGAATCTTCTAAGAGTTTGTGCATTGAGCGGCTCCTGGGAGACCAGTATTAGATTCCGATGCACCAGAGCAGGTTAACTGTATCCCTTGGACCTTCACATTGACCATGAATCACACAAATTGGATCGGAATTGAATACAAAAGGGACAATGACAACTTAAGTACAAGAAGAACGAATCTTCTAAGAGTTGGTGCTTGGAGCGGCTCCTGGGAGACCAGTATTGGATTCTGATGCACCAGTGCAGGTTTACTGTATCCCTTGGACATTCACATTGACCGTGAAACACAGAAATTGTATCGGGATTGGATACAAAATGCACAATGCCGAGTTAAGTACAAGAAGAGTGAATCTTCTAAGACTTTGAGCCTTGAGAAGCTCCAGGCAGTCCAGTATTAGATTCCGATGCACCAGTGCAGGTTTACTGTATCCCTTGGACCTTCACATTGACCATGAAACATAGAAATTGCATCGGGATTGAATACAAAAGGCACAATGACGTCTTAAGGACAAGACGAGTGAATCTTCAAAGAGTTTGTGCTTTGAGCGGCTCCTGAGACACCACTATTACATTCCGATGCACCAGTGCAGGTTTACTGTATCCCTTGGACATTCACATTGACCATGAAACACGGATATTGTATCGGGATTGGATACAAAATGCACAATGCCGGCTTCAGTGCAAGAAGAGTGAATCTTCTAAGAGTTAGAGATTTGAGAGGCTCCTGGCTCACCAGTATTAGATTCCGATGCACCAGTGCAGGTTTACTGTATCCCTTGGACCCTCAGCTTGACCATGAAACACAGAAATTGCATCGGGATCGATTACAAAAGGCACAATGCCGACTTAAGTACAAGAAGAGTGGATCTTCTAAGAGTTTGTACTTTGAGCGGCTCCTTGGGACACCAGTATTAGATTCCGATGCACCAGTGCAGGTTTACTGTATCCCTCGGATCTTTACATTGACCAAGAAACAAGTTAATTGCATCGGGATTGAATACAAAATGCACAATGCCGACTTAAGTACTAGAAGAGTGAATCTTCTAAGAGTTTGTGCTTTGAGCGGCTCCTGGGAGACCAGTAATTGATTCCGATGCACCAGAGCAGGTTTAACGTATCCCTTGGACCTTCACGTTGACCATGAAACAAAGAAATTGCATCGGGATTGAATACAAAATACACAATGCCGACTTAAGTACAAGTTGAGTGAATCTTCTAAGAGTTTGTGCATTGAGCGGCTCCTGGGAGACCAGTATTAGATTCCGATGCACCAGAGCAGGTTAACTGTATCCCTTGGACCTTCACATTGACCATGAATCACACAAATTGGATCGGAATTGAATACAAAAAGGACAATGACAACTTAAGTACAAGAAGAACGAATCTTCTAAGAGTTGGTGCTTGGAGCGGCTCTTGGGAGACCAGTATTGGATTCTGATGCACCAGTGCAGGTTTACTGTATCCCTTGGACATTCACATTGACCATGAAACTCAGAAATTGTATCGGGATTGAATACAAATTACACAATGCCGACTTAAGTACAAGTTGTGTGAATCTTCTAAGAGTTTGTGCATTGAGCGGCTCCTGGGAGACCAGTATTAGATTCCGATGCACCAGAGCAGGTTAACTGTATCCCTTGGACGTCCAGCTTGACCATGAAACACAGATATTGCATCGGGATCGATTACAAAATGAACAATGCAGACTTAAGTACAAGAAAAGTGTATCTTCTAAGAGTTTGTGCTTTGAGCGGCTCCTTGGGACACCAGTATTAGATTCCGATGCAGCAGTGCAGGTTTACTGTACCCCTTGGACCTTCACATTGACCATGAAGCTTAGATATTGTATCGGGATTGAATACGAAAGGCACAATGCCGACTTAAGTACAAGAAGAGTGAATTTTCTAAGAGTTTGTACTTTGACCGGCTCCTTGGAGGCCGGTATTAGATTCTGATGCACCAGTGCAGGTTTACTGTATCGCTTCGAGCTTCACATTGACCATGGAACACAGATATTGCATCGGGATTGAATACAAAATGCACAATGCCGACTTAAGTACAAGAAGAGTGAATCTTCTTAGAGTTTGTTCAATGTGCGGCTCGTGGGAGACCAGTAGTAGATTCCGATGCACCAGTGCAGGTTTACTGTATCACTTGGACCTTTACATTGACCACGAAACACAGAAATTGCATCGGAATTGATTACAAAAGTGTTAACGCCTACTCAAGTAAAGAAGAGTGAATCTTCTATGTGTTTAAGCTCTGAGTGATTCCTGGGGGACCAGTATTACATTCTGATGCACCAGTGCAGTTTTACAGTAACCCTTGGACCATCACATTGACCATGAATAACAGAAATTGCATCGGGATTGAATACAAAAGGGACAATACCAACTTAAGTACAAGAAGAATGAATCGTCTAAGAGTTTGTGCTTTGAGAGGCTCCTGGGAGACAAGTATTGGATTCCGATGCACCAGTGCAGGTTTACTATATCCCTTGGACGTTCGCATTGACCATGAAACATAGAAATTGTATCGGGATTGGATACAATATGCACAATGCCAACTTAAGTACAAGAACAGTGAATCTCCTAAGAGTTTGAGATTTGAGAGGCTCCTGGCAGACCAGTATTAGATTCCGATGCACCAGTGCAGGTTTACTGTAACCCTTGGACCTTCACATTGACCATGAATCACAGAAATTGCATCGGGATTGAATACAAAATGGACAATGCCAACTTAAGTACAAGAAGAGTGATTCTTCTAAGAGTTTGTGCTTTGAGCGGCTCCTGGGAGACCAGTATTAGATTTCGATGCAACAGTGCAGGTTTACTGTATCCCTTGGACCTACACATTGATCATGAAACACAGACATTGCATCGAGATTGAATACGTTTGGGACAATGTCGACTTAAGAACAAGATGAGTGAATCTTCTAAGAGTTTGTGCTTTGAGCGGCCCCTGGGAGACCAGTAATAGATTCCGATGAACTAGTGCAGGTTTACCGTATCCCTTGGACCTTCACATTGACCATGAAACACAGAAATTGCATCGGGAAGGAATACAAAAGGTACAATGCTTTCTTAAGAACATGAAGAGTAAATCCTCTTCGAGTTTGTGTTTGAGCTGCTCTTGGGAGACCACTATGAGATTCCGATGCACCAGTGCAAGTTCACTGTATTCTTTGGACCTTCTCATTGACCACGAAACATAGAAATTGGATCGGGATTGGATACAAAATGCACAATGCCGACTTAAGTACAAGAAGAGTGAATCTTCTAAGAGTTTGTGCTTTGAGTGGCTCTTGGGGGACCAGTATTAGATTCTGATGCACCTGTGCAGGTTTACAGTAACCCTTGGACCTTCAGATTGACCATAAAACACAGAAATTGCATCGGGATCGATTACAAAAGGCACCATGCCGTCTTAAGTACAAGACGAGTGAATCTTCAAAGAGTTTGTGCTTTGAGCGGCTCCGGGGAGACCAGTATTAGATTCTGATGCACCAGTGCACGTTTACTTTAACCCTTGGGCCGTCACATTGACCATGAATCACAGAAATTGCATCGGGATTGAATACAAAAGGGACAATGCCAGCTTAAGTACAAGAAGAGTGAATCTTCTAAGAGTTTGTGCTTTGAGCGGCTCCTGGGAGACCAGTATTAGATTCCGATGCACCAGAGCAGGTTAACTGTATCCCTTGGACCTTCACATTGACCATGAATCACACAAATTGGATCGGAATTGAATACAAAAGGGACAATGACAACTTAAGTACAAGAAGAACGAATCTTCTAAGAGTTGGTGCTTGGAGCGGCTCCTGGGAGACCAGTATTGGATTCTGATGCACCAGTGCAGGTTTACTGTATCCCTTGGACATTCACATTGACCATGAAACACGGATATTGTATCGGGATTGGATACAAAATGCACAATGCCGGCTTCAGTGCAAGAAGAGTGAATCTTCTAAGAGTTAGAGATTTGAGAGGCTCCTGGCTCACCAGTATTAGATTCCGATGCACCAGTGCAGGTTTACTGTATCCCTTGGTCCCTCAGCTTGACCATGAAACACAGAAATTGCATCGGGATCGATTACAAAAGGCACAATGCCGACTTAAGTACAAGAAGAGTGGATCTTCTAAGAGTTTGTACTTTGAGCGGCTCCTTGGGACACCAGTATTAGATTCCGATGCACCAGTGCAGGTTTACTGTATCCCTCGGATCTTTACATTGACCAAGAAACAAGTTAATTGCATCGGGATTGAATACAAAATGCACAATGCCGACTTAAGTACTAGAAGAGTGAATCTTCTAAGAGTTTGTGCTTTGAGCGGCTCCTGGGAGACCAGTAATTGATTCCGATGCACCAGAGCAGGTTTAACGTATCCCTTGGACCTTCACGTTGACCATGAAACAAAGAAATTGCATCGGGATTGAATACAAAATACACAATGCCGACTTAAGTACAAGT
The DNA here is from genome assembly GCF_021461385.2 of Schistocerca piceifrons. Taxonomy (NCBI): domain Eukaryota; kingdom Metazoa; phylum Arthropoda; class Insecta; order Orthoptera; family Acrididae; genus Schistocerca; species Schistocerca piceifrons. The sequence continues at coordinate 1,120,075,510 of NC_060139.1, read as the reverse complement.
TGAGTGAATCTTCTAAGAGTTTGTGCATTGAGCGGCTCCTGGGAGACCAGTATTAGATTCCGATGCACCAGAGCAGGTTAACTGTATCCCTTGGACCTTCACATTGACCATGAATCACACAAATTGGATCGGAATTGAATACAAAAGGGACAATGACAACTTAAGTACAAGAAGAACGAATCTTCTAAGAGTTGGTGCTTGGAGCCGCTCCTGGGATACCAGTATTGGATTCTGATGCACCAGTGCAGGTTTACTGTATCCCTTGGACATTCACATTGACCATGAAACTCAGAAATTGTATCGGGATTGAATACAAATTACACAATGCCGACTTAAGTACAAGTTGAGTGAATCTTCTAAGAGTTTGTGCATTGAGCGGCTCCTGGGAGACCAGTATTAGATTCCGATGCACCAGAGCAGGTTAACTGTATCCCTTGGACGTCCAGCTTGACCATGAAACACAGATATTGCATCTTGATCGATTACAAAATGAACAATGCCGACTTAAGTACAAGAAAAGTGTATCTTCTAAGAGTTTGTGTTTTGAGCGGCTCCTTGGGACACCAGTATTAGATTCCGATGCAGCAGTGCAGGTTTACTGTACCCCTTGGACCTTCACATTGACCATGAAGCTTAGACATTGCATCGGGATTGAATACGAAAGGCACAATGGCGACTTAAGTACAAGAAGAGTGAATTTTCTAAGAGTTTGTACTTTGACCGGCTCCTTGGAGGCCGGTATTAGATTCCGATGCACCAGTGCAGGTTTACTGTATCGCTTCGAGCTTCACATTGACCATGGAACACAGATATTGCATCGGGATTGAATACAAAATGCACAATGCCGACTTAAGTACAAGAAGAGTGAATCTTCTTAGAGTTTGTTCTATGTGCGGCTCCTGGGAGACCAGTAGTAGATTCCGATGCACCAGTGCAGGTTTACTGTATCACTTGGACCTTTACATTGACCACGAAACACAGAAATTGCATCGGAATTGATTACAAAAGTGTTAACGAATACTTAAGTAAAGAAGAGTGAATCTTCTATGTGTTTAAGCTCTGAGTGATTCCTGGGGGACCAGTATTACATTCTGATGCACCAGTGCAGTTTTACAGTAACCCTTGGACCATCACATTGACAATGAATAACAGAAATTGCATCGGGATTGAATACATAAGGGACAATGCCAACTTAAGTACAAGAAGAGTGAATCGTCTAAGAGTTTGTGCTTTGAGAGGCTCCTGGGAGACAAGTATTGGATTCCGATGCACCAGTGCAGGTTGACTATATCCCTTGGACGTTCGCATTGACCATGAAACATAGAAATTGTATCGGGATTGGATACAATATGCACAATGCCAACTTAAGTACAAGAACAGTGAATCTCCTAAGAGTTTGAGCTTTGAGAGGCTCCTGGCAGACCAGTATTAGATTCCGATGCACCAGTGCAGGTTTACTGTAACCCTTGGACCTTCACATTGACCATGAATCACAGAAATTGCATCCGGATTGAATACAAAATGGACAATGCCAACTTAAGTACAAGAAGAGTGATTCTTCTAAGAGTTTGTGCTTTGAGCTGCTCTTGGGAGACCACTATGAGATTCCGATGCACCAGTGCAAGTTCACTGTATTCTTTGGACCTTCTCATTGACCACGAAACATAGAAATTGGATCGGGATTGGATACAAAATGCACAATGCCGACTTAAGTACAAGAAGAGTGAATCTTCTAAGAGTTTGTGCTTTGAGTGGCTCTTGGGGGACCAGTATTAGATTCTGATGCACCTGTGCAGGTTTACAGTAACCCTTGGACCTTCAGATTGATCATAAAACACAGAAATTGCATCGGGATCGATTACAAAAGGCACCATGCCGTCTTAAGTACAAGACGAGTGAATCTTCAAAGAGTTTGTGCTTTGAGCGGCTCCGGGGAGACCAGTATTAGATTCTGATGCACCAGTGCACGTTTACTTTAACCCTTGGGCCGTCACATTGACAATGAATCACAGAAATTGCATCGGGATTGAATACAAAAGGGACAATGCCAGCTTAAGTACAAGAAGAGTGAATCTTCTAAGAGTTTGTGCTTTGAGCGGTTCCTGAGAGACCAGTGTTGGATTCCGATGCACCACTGCAGGTTTACTGTGTCCCTTGGACACTCACATTGACCATGAAACAAAGAAATTGCATCGGGATTGAATACAAAATGCACAATGCCGACTTAAGTACAAGAACAGTGAATCTTCTAAGACCTTGAGTTTTGAGAGGCTCCTGGCAGACCAGCATTAGATTCCGATGCACCAGTGCAGGTTTGCTGTATCCCTTGGACCTTTACATTGACCATGAATCACAGAAATTGCATCGGAATTGAATACAAAAGGGACAATGACAACTTAAGTACAGGAAGAACGAATCTTCTAAGAGTTTGTGCTTTGAGCGGCTCCTGGGGGACCAGTAATTGATTCCGATGCACCAGAGCAGGTTTACCGTATCCCTTGGACCTTCACGTTGACCATGAAACAAAGAAATTGCATCGGGATTGAATACAAAATACACAATGCCGAATTAAGTACAAGTTGAGTGAATCTTCTAAGAGTTTGTGCATTGAGCGGCTCCTGGGAGACCAGTATTAGATTCCGATGCACCGGAGCAGGTTAACTGTATCCCTTGGACCTTCACATTGACCATGAATCACAGAAATTACATCGGAATTGAATACAAAAGGGACAATGACAACTTAAGTACAAGAAGAACGAATCTTCTAAGAGTTTGTGCTTGGAGCGGCTCCTGGGAGACCAGTATTGGATTCTGATGCACCAGTGCTGGTTTACTGTATCCCTTGGACATTCACATTGACCATGAAACTCACAGATTGTATCTGGATTGGATGCAAAATGCACAATGTCGACTTAAGTACAAGAACAGTGAATCTTCTAATACCTTGAGCTTTGAGAGGCTCCTGGCAGACCAGCATTAGATTCCGATGCACCAGTGCAGGTTTACTGTATCCCTTGGACCTTCACATTGACCATGAAACACAGAAATTGCATCGGGATTGAATGCAAAATGCACAATGCCGACTTAAGTAAAAGAAGGGTGAATCTTCTAAGAGTTTGTGCTTTGAGCGGCTCCTGAGACACCAGTATTGGATTCCGATGCACCACGGCAGATTTACTGTATCCCTTGGACACTCACATTGACCATGAAACACAATAATTGTATCGGGATTGGATACAAAATGCACAATGCCGACTTAAGTACAAGAACAGTGAATCTTCTACAAGTCTGAGTTTTTAGAGGTTCCTGGGGGAGCAGTATTAGATTCCGATGCACCACTGCAGGTTTACTGTATCACTTGGACCTTTACATTGACCATGAAACAAAGAAATTGCATCGGGATTGAATACAAAATGCACAATGCCAACTTAAGTACAAGAGGAGTGAATCTTCTAAGAGTTTGTGCTTTGAGTGGCTCCTGGGAGACCAGTCATAGATTCCGATACACCAGTGCAGGTTTACTGTATCCCTTCGACGTTCAGCTTGACCATGAAACACAGATATTGCATCGGGATCGATTACAAAATGAACAATGCCGACTTAAGTACAAGAAGAGTGAATCTTCTAAGTGTTTATTCTGTGAGTGGCTCCTGGGAGACCAGTAATAGAATCCGATGCACCACTGCAGGTTTTCTGTATCACTTGGACCTTTGCATTGACCATGAAACACAGAAATTGCATCGGGATTGATTACAAAAGGGACAACGCCGACTTAAGTACAAGAAGAGTGAGTCTTCTAAGAGTTTGTGCTTTGAGCGGCTCCAGAGAGACCAGTATTGGATTCCGATGCACCTGTGCGGTGTTATTGTATCCCTTGGACATTCAAATTGACCATGAAACAGAGAAATTGTATCGGGATTGGATACAAAATGCACAATGCCGTCCTAAGTACAAGAACAGTGAATCTACTAAGAATTTGAGTTTTGAGAGGCTCCTGGGATACCAGAATTAGTTTCCGATGCACCAGTGCAGGTTTACTGTATCCCTTGGACCCTCACATTGAACATGAAACAAAGAAATTGCTTCGCGATTGAATACAAAACGCACAATGCCGACTTAAGTACAAGAAGAGTGAATCTTCTAAGAGTTCGTGCTTTGAGCGGCTCCTTGGGACACCAGTATTAGATTCCGATGCAGCAGTGCAGGTTTACTGTACCCCTTGGACCCTCACATTGACCATGAAGCTTAGATATTCCATCGGGATTGAATACAAAATGCACAATGGCGACTTAAGTACAAGAAGAGTGAATTTTCTAAGAGTTTGTACTTTGACCGGCTCCTTGGAGGCCAGTATTAGATTGCGATGCACCAGTGCAGGTTTACTGTATCGCTTCGACCTTCACATTGACCATGGAACACAGATATTGCATCGGGATTGAGTACAAAATGCTCAATGCCGACTTAAGTACAAGAAGAGTGAATCTTCTTAGAGTTTGTTCTATGTGCGGCTCCTGGGGGACCAGTATTACATTCTGATGCACCAGTGCAGTTTTACAGTAACCCTTGGACCATCACATTGACCATGAATAACAGAAATTGCATCGGGATTGAATACAAAAGGGACAATGCCAACTTAAGTACAAGAAGAGTGAATCGTCTAAGAGTTTGTGCTTTGAGCGGCTCCTGGGAGACAAGTATTGGATTCCGATGCACCAGTGCAGGTTTACTATATCCCTTGGACGTTCACATTGACCATGAAACATAGAAATTGTATCGGGATTGGATACAATATGCACAATGCCAACTTAAGTACAAGAACAGTGAATCTCCTAAGAGTTTGAGTTTTGAGAGGCTCCTGGCAGCCCAGTATTAGATTCCGATGCACCAGTGCAGGTTTACTGTAACCCTTGGACCTTCACATTGACCATGAATCACAGAAATTGCATCGGGATTGAATACAAAAGGGACAATGCCAACTTAAGTACAAGAAGAGTGATTCTTCTAAGAGTTTGTGCTTTGAGCGGCTCCTTGGAGACCAGTATTAGATTTCGATGCAACAGTGCAGGTTTACTGTATCCCTTGGACCTTCACATAGATCATGAAACACAGAAATTGCATCGAGATTGAATACCTTTGGGACAATGTCGACTTAAGAACAAGATGAGTGAATCTTCTAAGAGTTTGTGCTTTGAGCGTCCTCTGGGAGACCTGTATTAGATTCCGATGAACTAGTGCAGGTTTACCGTATCCCTTGGACCTTTACATTGACCATGAAACGCAGAAATTGCATCGGGAATGAATGCAAAAGATGCAATGCTTTCTTAAGTACATGAAGAGTGAATCCTCTACGAGTTTGTGCTTTGAGCTGCTCTTGGAAGACCACTATCAGATTCCGATGCACCAGTGCTAGTACACTGTATTCTTTGGACCTTCTCATTGACCATGAAACATAGAAATTGGATTGGGATTGGATACAAAAAGCACAATGCCGACTTAAGTACAAGAAGAGTGAATCTTCTAAGAGTTTGTGCTTTGAGTGGCTCTTGGGGGACCAGTATTAGATTCTGATGCACCAGTGCAGGTTTACTGTATCCCTTGGACACTCACATTGCCCATGAAACACAATATTTGTATCGGGATTAAATACAAAATGCACAATTTCGACTTAAGTACAAGAACAGTGAATCTTCTACAAGTTTGGGATTTGAGAGGATCCTGGGGGCCCAGTATTAGATTCCGATGGACCATTGCAGGTTTACTGTATCCCTTGGACCTTCACATTGACCGTGAAACATAGAAATAGCATCGGGATTGAATACAAAAGGCACAATACCGTCTTAAGTACAAGACGAGTGAATCTTCTAAGAGTTCGAATTTTGAGCGGCTCCTGGGAGACCAGTATTAGATTCTGATGCACCAGTGCAGGTATACTGTAACCCTTGGACCTTCACATTGACCATGAATCACATAAATTGCATCGGGATTGAATACAAAAGGGACAATGCCAACTTAAGTACTAGAAGAGTGAATCTTCAAAGAGTTTGTGCTTTGAGCGGCTCCTAGGAGTCCAGTATTGAATTCCGATGCACCAGTGCAGGTTTACTGTATCCCTTCGACCTTCACAATGACCATGAAACACAGAAATTGTATCGGGATTGGATACAAAATGCACAATGCCGACTTAAGTACAAGAAGAGTGAATCTTCTAAGAGTTTGTGCTTTGAGCGGCTCCTGGGAGACCAGTATTTGATTCCGATGCACCAGTGCTAGTTTAGTGTATGCCTTGGACCTTCACATTGACCGTGAAACACAGAAATTGCATCGGGATTGAATACAAAAGGGACAGTGCCGACTTAAGTACAAGAAGAGTGAATTTTCTAAGAGTTTGTGCTTTGAGCGGGACCTGGGAGACCAGTATTAGATTCCGATGTACCAGTGCTCGATTACTATATCCCTTGGACCATCACATTGACCATGAAAGTCAGAAACTGCATCAGGATTGCATTAAAAGGGACAATGCCGACTTGAGTACAAGTAGAGTGAATCTTCTAAGATATTGTGCTTTGAGCGGCTCCTGGGGGACCAGTAATAGATTCCGATGGACCAGTGAAGGTTTACTGTATCCCTTGGAGCTTCAACGTGACCATGAAACACTGAAATTGTATCGGGATTGGATCCAAAATAAACAATGGGGACTTAAGTACAACAACAGTGAATCTTCTAAGAGTTTGAGATTTGAGAGGCTCCCGGGAGCCCAGTATTAGATTCCGATGCACCAGTGCATGTTTACTGTATCCCTTGGACCATTACATTGACCATGAAACAAAGAAAGTGCATCCGGATTGAATACAAAATGCACTATGCCGACATAAGTACAAGAAGAGTGAATCTTCCAAGAGTTTGTGTTTGAGCGGCTCCTGGGAGGCCAGTATTGGATTCCGATGCACCAGTGCAGGTTTACTATATCCCCTGGACCTTCACATTGAACATGAAACAAAGAAATTGCATCGCGATTCAATACAAAGCGCACAATGCCGACTTAAGTACAGAAACTGTGAATCTTCTAAGAGTTTGAGCTTTGAGCGGCTCCTGGGAGACCAGTAATAGCTTCCGATGCACCAGTGCAGGTTTACTGTATCCCTTGGACCTTCACATTGACCATGAAGGACAGTAATTTCATCGGGATTGAATACAAAAGGCACAATGCCGCCTTAAATACAAGAAGAGTCAATCTTCTAAGAGTTTGTGCTTTCAGCGGCTCCTGGAAGACCAGTATTACATTACGATGCACCAGAGCAGGTTTACTGTATCCCTTGGACTTTCACATTGACCATGAAACACAGAAATTTCATCGGGATTGAATGCAAAAGGCACAATGAGTACTTAAGTACAATAAAAGTGAATCTTCAAAGATTTTGCGCTTTGAGCGGCTCCAGGGAGACCAGTTTTAGATTCCGATGCACCAGTGCAGGGGTACTGTATCGCTTGGACCTTCACATTGACCATGGAACACAGATATTGCATCGGGATTGAATACAAAATGAACTATGCCGACTTAAGTACAAGAAGAGTGAATCTTCTAAGAGTTTGTGCTTTGAGTGGCCCCTTGGGACACCAGTATTAGATTCCGATGCACCAGTCCAGGTTTGGTGTATCCCTTGGACCATCACATTGACCATGAAGCACTGATATTGCATCGGGATTGAATACAAAACGCACAATGCCGACTTAAGTACAAGAAGAGTGAATCTTCTAAGAGTCTACTTTGAGCGGCTCCTTGGAGACCAGTTTTAGATTCCAATGCACCAGTGCAGGGGTACTGTATCGCTTGGACCTTCACATTGACCATGGAACACAGATATTGCGTCGGGATTGAATACAAAATGAACTATGCCGACTTAAGTACAAGAAGAGTGAATCTTCTAAGAGTTTGTTCTATGTGCGGCTCCTGGGAGACCAGTAGTAGATTCCGATGCACCAGTACAGGTTAACTGTATCACTTGGACCATTACATTGACCATGAAACACAGAAATTGCATCGGGATTGATTACAAATGGGTTAACGCCTACTTAAGTAAGGAAGAGAGAATCTTCTATAGGTTTGTGCTCTGAGTGATTCCTGGGGGACCAGTATTAGATTCTGATGCACCAGTGCCTGTTTAATGTAACCCTTGGCTCTTCACATTGACCATGAATCGCAGAGATTGCATCGGGATTGAACACAAAAGGGACAATGCCAACTTAAGTACAAGAAGAGAACATCTTCTAAGAGTTTGTGCTTTGAGCGGCTCCTGGGAGACCAGTATTGGATTCCGATGCACGAGTGCAGGTTTACTGTATCCCTTGGACATTCACATTGACCATGAAACACAGAAATTGTATCCGGATTGGATACGAAATATACAAGGCCGACTTAAGTACAAGAACAGTGAATGTTCTAAGAGTTTGAGTTCTGAGAGGCTCCTGGCACACCAGTATTAGATTCCGATGCACCAGTGCAGGTTTACTGTAACCCTTGGACCTTCACATTGACCATGAATCACAGAAATTGCATCGGGATTGAATACAAAAGGGACAATGCCAACTTAAGTACAAGAAGAGTGATTTTTCTAAGACTTGGTGCTTTGGGCGGCTCCTGGGAGACCAGTATTAGATTCCGATGCAACAGTGCAGGTTTACTGTATCCCTTGGACCTTCACATTGACCATGAAACACAGAAATTGCATCGAGATTGAATACCTTCTTGACAATGCCGACTTAAAAACAAGATGAGTGAATCTTCTAAGAGTTTGAGCTTTGAGCGACCCCTGGGAGACCAGTATTACATTCCGCTGCACCAGTGCGGGCTTACTCTATCGCTTGGGACATCACATTGACCATGAAACACAGAAATTGCATCGGGATTGAATACATATGGGACAATGTCGACATAAGAACAGGATGAGTTAATCTCCTAAGAGTTTGTGCTTTGAGCAGCTCCTTGGAGACCAGTATTTGATTCCGATGCACCTGTGCAGGTTTACTGTATCCCTGGGACCTTCAGATTGACTATTAAACACAGAAATTGCATCGGGATCGATTACAAAAGGCACAATGCCGACTTAAGTACAAGAAGAGTGAATCTTCTAAGAGTTTGTACTATGAGCGGCCCCTTGGGACACCAGTATTAGATTCCGATGCACCAGTCCAGGTTTAGTGTATCCCTTGGACCTTCACATTGACCATGAAGCACAGAAATTGCATCGGGATTGAATAAAAAACGCACAATGCCGACTTAAGTACAAGAAGAGAACATCTTCTAAGAGTTTGTGCTTTGAGCGGCTCCTGGGAGACCAGTATTGGATTCCGATGCACGAGTGCAGGTTTACTGTATCCCTTGGACATTCACATTGACCATGAAACACAGAAATTGTATCCGGATTGGATACGAAATATACAAGGCCGACTTAAGTACAAGAACAGTGAATGTTCTAAGAGTTTGAGTTCTGAGAGGCTCCTGGCACACCAGTATTAGATTCCGATGCACCAGTGCAGGTTTACTGTAACCCTTGGACCTTCACATTGACCATGAATCACAGAAATTGCATCGGGATTGAATACAAAAGGGACAATGCCAACTTAAGTACAAGAAGAGTGATTTTTCTAAGACTTGGTGCTTTGGGCGGCTCCTGGGAGACCAGTATTAGATTCCGATGCAACAGTGCAGGTTTACTGTATCCCTTGGACCTTCACATTGACCATGAAACACAGAAATTGCATCGAGATTGAATACCTTCTTGACAATGCCGACTTAAAAACAAGATGAGTGAATCTTCTAAGAGTTTGTGCTTTGAGCGGCCCCTGGGAGACCAGTATTGGATTCCGATGCACCAGTGCAGGTTTACTGTATCCCTTGGACATTCACATTGACCATGAAACACAGAAATTGTATCCGGATTGGATACAAAATGCTCAAGGCCGACTTGAGTACAAGAAGAGTGAATCTTCTAAGAGTTTGAGCTTTGAGCGGCTCCTGGGAGACCAGTAATAGATTCCAATGCACCAGTGCAAGTTTACTGTATCCCTTGGACCTTCGCATTGACCATGAAGGACAGTTATTTCATCGGGATTGAATACAAAAGACACAATGCCGACTTAAATACAAGAAGAGTGAATCTTCTAAGAGTTTGTGCTTTCAGCGGCTCCTGGAACACCAGTATTGGATTCCGATGCACCAGAGCAGGTTAACTGTATCCCTTGGACCTTCACATTGACCATGAAACACAGAAATTGAATCGAGATTGAATGCAAAATGCACAATCCCAACTTAAGTACAAGAAGAGTGAATCTTCTACGAGTTTGTGATTTACGCTGATCTTGGGAGACCTGTATTAGTTTACGAGGCACCAGTGCACGTTTACTGTATCCCTTTGACCTTCACATTGACCATGAAACACAGAAATTGCATTGGGATTGAATACAAAAGGCACAATATCGACTTAAGCACAAGAAGAGTAAATATTCTAAGAGTTTGTGGTTTGTGCGGCTCCTGGGAGACCAGTAATTGATTCCGGGGCACCAGTGCAGGTTTACTGTATCCATTGGTCCTTCACATTGACCATGAAACACAGAAATTGTATCTGAATTGAATACAAATGGGACAATGCCGTCTTAAGTACAAGAAGAGTGAATCTTCTAAGAGTTTGTGTTTGAGCGGCTCCTGGGAGACCAGTATTAGATTCCGATGCAACTGTGCAGGTTTACTGTATCACTTGGACCTTCACATTGACCATGAAACACAGAAATTGCATCGAGATTGAATACAAGAGGGACAATGCCGACTTAAGTAAATGAAGAGTGAATCTTCTATGATTTTGTGATTTGAGCGGCTCCTAGGAGACCAGAATTAGATTCCGATGAAACTGTGCAGGTTTACTGTATCCGTTGGACCTTCACATAGACCATGAAACACAGAAATTGCATCGGGATTGCACACAAAAGGCACAATGATTACTTAAGTACAATAAAAGTGAATCTTCTAAGATTTTGTGCTTCGAGCGGCTCCAGGGAGACCAGTATTAGATTCCGATGCACCAGTGCAGTTTTACTGTATCTCTAGGACCTTCACATTGACCATGAAACACAGATATTGCATGGAGATTGAATACAATTGGGACAATGCCGACTTAAGAACAAGATGAGTGAATCTTCTAAGAGTTCGTACTTTGAGCGGCCCCTGGGTGACCAGCATTAGATTCCGATGAACTAGTGCAGGTTTACCGTATCCCTTGGACCTTCACATTGACCATGAAAGACAGAAATTCATCGGGAATGAAATCAAAAGGGGCAATGCGGAGTTAAGTACAAGAACAGTGTATCCTCTAAGAGTTTGTGCTTTGAGCGGCTCCTGGGAGACCAGTGTTAGATTCCGCTGCACCAGTGCAGGGTTACTGATCCCTGGGACCTTCACATTGACCATTAAACACAGAAATTGCATCGTGAATGAATACAAAAGGAACAATGCCGACTTAAGTACAAGAAGGGTGAATCCTCTACGAGTTTGTGCTTTGAGCGGCAACTGGGAGACCAGTATGAGATTCTGATGCACCAGTGAAGGTTTACTGTATCCCTTGGACATTCACATTGACCATGAAACATAGAAATTGTATCGGTATTGGATACAAAACGCACAATGTCGACTTAAGTACAAGTACAGTGAATCTTCTAGGAGTTTGAGGTTTGAGAGGCTCCTGGCAGACCAGTATTAGATACCGATGCACCAATGCAGGTTTACTGTAACCCTCTGACCTTCACATTGACCATGAAACACAGAAATTGCATCGGGATTGAATACAAAAGGCACTTGGCCAACTTAAGTACAAGAAGAGTGATTCTTCTAAGAGTTTGTGCTTTGAGCGGCTCCTGGGAGATCAGTATTGGATTCCGATGCACCAGTGAAGGTTTACTGTATCCCTCGGACATTCACATTGACCATGAAACAAAGAAATTGCATCGGGATCGAATGCAAAAGCACAATGCCAATTTAAGTACAAGAAGAGTGAGACTTCTACGAGTTTGTGGTGTGAGCGGCTCCTGGTAGACCTGTATTACATTACGGGGCACCAGTGCAGGTTTACTGTATCCCTTGGACCTTCACGTTGACCATAAAACAAAGAAATTGCATCAGGATTGAATACAAATTGCACAATGCCGACTTAAGTACAAGATGAGTGAATCTTCTAAGAGTTTGTGCTTTGAGCGGATCCTGGGAAACCTGTATTAGATTCCGATGCTCCAGAGCAGGTTAACTGTATCCCTTAGACCTTCACATTGACCATGAAACACAGAAATTGCATGGGGATTGAATACAAAATGCACAATGCCGACTTAAGTACAAGAAGAGTGAATTTTCTAAGAATTTGTGGTTTGAGCGGCTCCTGGGAGCCCAGTATTAGATTCCGATGTACCGGTGCTCGTTTACTGCATCCATTTGACCTTCACATTGACCATGTACCACAGAAACTGCATCGCGATTGAATTAAAAGGGAGAATGCCGACTTAAGTACAAGAAGAGTGAATCTTCTAAGAGATTGTGCTTTGAGCGGCTCCTGGGAGACCAGTCATAGATTACGATGCACCGGTGAAGGTTTACTGTCTTCCTTGGACATTCAACTAGACCATGAAACACAGAAATTGCAATGGGATTGAATACAAAAGTCACAATGCCGTCTTAAGTACAAGAAGAGTGAATCTTCTAAGAGTTTGTGCTTTGAGGGGCTCCTGGGGGACCAATATTAGATTCTGATGCACCAGTGCAGGTTTACTGTAACCCTTGGACCTTCACATTGACCATGAATCGCAGAAATTGCATCGGAACTGAATACAAAAGGACAATGCCAATTTAAGTATAAAAAGAACGAATCTTCTAAGAGTTTGTGCTTTGAGCGGCTCCTCGGAGACCAGTATTGGATTCTGATGCACCAGTGCAGGATTACTGTATCCCTTGGACATTCACATTGACCATGAAACTCAGAAATTGTATCGGCATTGGATGCAAAGTGCACAATGCCGACTTAAGTCCAAGGACAGTGAATCTACTAAGAATTTGAGTTTTGAGAAGCTCATGGCAGACCAGTATTAGATTCCGATGCACCAGTGCAGGTTTACTGCATCCTTTGAACCTTCACATTGACCATGAATCACAGAAATTGCATCGGAATTGAAACAAAAGGACAATGCCAACTTAAGTATAAAAAGAACGAATCTTCTAAGAGTTTGTGCTTTGAGCGGCTCCTCGGAGACCAGTATTAGATTCTGATGCACCAGTGCAGGTTTACTTTAACCCTTGGACCTTAACATTGACCATGAATCACAGAAATTGCATCGGGATTGAATACAAAATGGACAATGCCAACTTAAGTACAAGAAGAGTGAATCTTCTAAGAGTTTGTGCTTTGAGCGGCTTCTGAGAGACCAAAATTGGATTCCGATGCGCCACTGCAGGTTTACTGTATCCCTTGGACATTCACATTGACCATGAAACACAATAATTGTATCGGGTTTGGATACAAAATGCACAATGCCGACTTAAGTACAAGAACAGTGAATCTTCTACAAGTTTGAGATTTGAGAGGCTCCTGGGAGCCCAGTATTAGATTCCGATGCACCAGTGCAGGTTTACTGTATCCCTTGGACCTTCACATTGACCGTGAAACATAGAAATTGCAAAGGGATTTAATACAGAAGGCTCAATGCCGTCTTAAATACAAGACGAGTGAATCTTCCAAGAGTCTGTGTATTTGAGCGGCTCCTGGGAGGCCTGTATTAGATTCCGACCTACCAGCGCAGGTTTACTGTATCCCTTGGACCTTCAACTTGACCATGAAACACAGATATTGCATAGAGATCGAATACAAAAGGCACAATGCCCTCTTAAGCACAAGAAGATTGAATCTTCCAAGAGTTTGTGGTTTGAGCGACTCCTTGTGAGACCAGTATTAGATTCCGATGCACCAGTGCAGGTTTACTGTATCCCTTGGACATTCACATTGACCATGGAGCACAGAAAATGCATCGGAATTGAATACAAAAGGGACAAAACCGACTTAAGTACAAGATGAGTGAATCTTCTAAGAGTTTGTGCCTTAAGCGGCTCCTGGAAGACCAGTATTAGATTCCGATGCACAAGTGCAGGTTTACTGTATCACTGGGACGTTCAAATTGACCATGAAACACAGACATTGCATCGGGATTGTATACAAAAGGGGCAATGCCGACTTAAGTGCAAGAAGAGTGAATCTTCTAAGATTTGGAGATTTGAGAGGCTCTGGGAGACCAATATAAGATTCAGAATGCTCCAGTGCAGGTTTACTGCATCCCCTGGACCTTCACATTGACCATGAAACACAGAAATTGCATCGGGATTGAATACAAAATGCACAATGCCGCCTTAAGTAAAAGAAGAGTGAATCTTCTAGGAGTTTGTGCTTTGAGCGGCTCCTGGGAGACCAGTATTAGATTCCGATGCACCCATGCAGGTTTACTGTACCCCCTGGACCTTCATATTGACCATGAAACACAGAAGTTGCATCGGGAATGAATACAAACGGGACAATGCCGACTTAAGTACAAGAAGAGTGACTCCTCTACGAGTTTATGCTTTGAGCGGCTCCTGGGAGATCAGCGTTAGATTCCGATGCACCATTGCAGGTTTACTGAATACCTTTGACATTCACATTGACCATGAAACACAGAAATTGTACCGGGATTGGATACAAAATGCACAACGGCGACTTAAGTACAAGAAGAGTGAATCTTCTAAGAGTTTGTGTCTTTGAGCGGCTCCTGGGAGGCCTGTATTAGATTCCGACATACCAGCGCAGGTTTACTGTATCCCTTGGACCTTCAACTTGACCATGAAACACAGAAATTGCATAGAGATCGAATACAAAAGGCACAATTCCCACTTAAGTACAAGAAGAGTGAATCTTCCAAGAGTTTGTGGTTTGAGCGACTCCTTGTGAGACCAGTATTAGATTCCGATGCACCAGTGCAGGTTTACTGTATCCCTTGGACATTCACATTGACCATGGAGCACAGAAAATGCATCGGCATTGAATACAAAAGGGACAAAACCGACTTAAGTACAAGATGAGTGAATCTTCTAAGAGTTTGTGCCTTGAGCGGTTCCTGGAAGACCAGTATTAGATTCCGATGCACCACTGCAGGTTTACTGTATCACTTGGACCTTTACATTGACCACGAAACACAGAAATTGCATCGGAATTGATTACAAAAGTGTTAACGACTACTTAAGTAAGGAAGAGTGAATCTTCTATGTGTTTAAGCTCTGAGTGATTCCTGGGGGACCAGTATTACATTCTGATGCACCAGTGCAGTTTTACAGTAACCCTTGGACCATTACATTGACCATGAATAACGGAAATTGCATCGGGATTGAATACAAAAGGGACAATGCCATCTTAAGTACAAGAAGAGTGAATCGTCTAAGAAATTGTGCTTTGAGCGGCTCCTGGGAGACAAGTATTGGATTCCGATGCACCAGTGCAGGTTTACTATATCCCTTGGACGTTCACATTGACCATGAAACATAGAAATTGTATCGCGATTGGATACAATATGCACAATGCCAACTTAAGTACAAGAACAGTGAATCTCCTAAGAGTTTGAGCTTTGAGAGGCTCCTGGCAGACCAGTATTAGATTCCGATGCACCAGTGCAGGTTTACTGTAACCCTTGGACCTTCACATTGACCATGAATCACAGAAATTGCATCGGGATTGAATACAAAAGGGAAAATGCCAACTTAAGGACAAGAAGAGTGATTCTTGTAAGAGTTTGTGCTTTGAGCGGCTCCTGGGAGACCAGTATTAGATTTCGATGCAACAGTGCAGGTTTACTGTATCCCTTGGACCTTCACATTGATCATGAAACACAGAAATTGCATCGAGATTAAATACCTTTAGGACAATGTCGACTTAAGAACAAGATGAGTGAATCTTCTAAGAGTTTGTTCTTTGAGCGGCCCCTGGGAGACCAGTATTCGATTCCGATGAACTAGTGCAGGTTTACCGTATCCCTTGGACCCTCACATTGACCATGAAACACAGAAATTGCATCGGGAATGAATACAAAAGGTACAATGCTTTCTTAAGTACATGAAGAGTGAATCCTCTACGAGTTTGTGCTTTGAGCTGCTCTTGGGAGACCACTATGAGATTCCGATGCACCAGTGCAAGTTCACTGTATTCTTTGGACCTTCTCATGGACCATGAAACATAGAAATTGGATCGGGATTGGATACAAAATGCACAATGCCGACTTAAGTACAAGAAGAGTGAATCTTCTAAGAGTTTGTGCTTTGAGTGGCTCTTGGGGACCAGTATTAGATTCCGATGCACCAGTGCAGGTTTACTGTATCCCTTGGACCTTCACATTGACCGTGATACATAGAAATTGCATCGGGATTGAATACAAAAGGCACATTGCCGTCTTAAGTACTAGACGGGTGAATCTTGTAAGAGTTTTTATTTTGAGCGGCTCCTAGGAGACCAGTATTACATTCTGATGCACCAGTGCAGGTTTCCTGTAACCCTTGGACCTTCACATTGACCATGAATCACAGAAATTCCAGCGGGATTGAATGCAAAATGCACAATGCCGACTTAAGTACAAGAACAGTGAATCTTCTAAGAGTTAGTGATTTGAGAGGCTCCTGGCACACCAGTATTAGATTCCGATGCACCAGTGCAGGTTTACTGTATCCCTTGGACCTTTACATTGACCATGATACAAAGAAATTGCATAGGGATTGAATACAAAATGCATAATTCCGCCTTAAGTACAAGAAGAATGATTCTTCTAAGAGTTTGTGCATTGAGCGGCTCCTGGGAGACCAGTATTTGATTCCGATGCACCAGTGCTGGTTTAGGGTATCCCATGGACCTTCACATTGACCATGAAACACAGAAATTGCATCGGGGTTGAATACAAAAGGGACAGTGAATTCTTAAGTAGAGGAAGAGTGAATTTTCTAAGAGTTTGTGCTTTGAGCGGCTCCTGGGAGACCAGTAATAGATTCCGATGGACCAGTCAAGGTTTACTGTATCCGTTGGGGCGTCAACGTGACCATGAAACACTGAAATTGCATTGGGATTGAATATAAAATGGACAATGCCGACTTAAGTACAAAAAGAGTGAATTTTCTAAGAATTTGTGGTTTGAGCGGCTCCTGGGAGACCAGTATTAGATTCCGATGTACCAGTTCTCGTTTACTGTATCCCTTAGACCATCACATTGACCATGAACCTCTGAAACTGCATCGGCATTGAATGAAAAGGGACAATGCCGACATAAGTACAAGAAGGGTGAAATTTCTTAGAGTTTGTGCTTTGAGCGGCTCCTGGGAGACCAGTATTAGATTCCGATGCACCCATGTAGGTTTACTGTACCCCCTGGACCTTCATATTGACCATGAAACACACAAGGTGCATCGGGAATGAATACAAACGGGATAATGCCGACGTAAGTACAAGAAGAGTGACTCCTCTACGAGTTTATGCTTTGAGCGGCTCCTGGGAGATCAGTGTTAGATTCCGATGCACCATTGCAGGTTTACTGAATACCTTTGACATTCACATTGACCATGAAACACAGAAATTGTACCGGGATTGGATACAAAATGCAGAATGGCGACTTAAGTACAAGAGGAGTGAATCTTCTAAGAGTTTGTGTCTTTGAGCGGCTCCTGGGAGGCCTGTATTAGATTCCGACCTACCAGCGCAGGTTTACTGTATCCCTTGGACCTTCAACTTGACCGTGAAACACAGAAATTGCATAGAGATCGAATACAAAAGGCACAATGCCCACTTAAGTACAAGAAGAGTGAATCTTCCAAGAGTTTGTTGTTTGAGCGACTCCTTGTGAGACCAGTATTAGATTCCGATTCACCAGTGCAGGTTTACTGTATCCCTTGGACATTCACATTGACCATGGAGCACAGAAAATGCATCGGCATTGAATACAAAAGGGACAAAACCGACTTAAGTACAAGATGAGTGAATCTTCTAAGAGTCTGTGCCTTGAGCGGCTCCTGGAAGACCAGTATTAGACTCCGATGCACCAATGCAGGTTTACTGTATCACTTGGACCTTCAAATTGACCATGAAACAAAGAAATTGCATCGGGATTGAATACAAAAGGGACAATGCCGACTTAAGAACAAGATGAGTGAATCTTCTAAGAGTTTGTGCTTTGAGCGGCTCCTGGGAGATCAGTATTAGATTCCGATGCACCAGTGCATTTTTTACTGTATCCCTTGGACCTTCACATTGACCATGAAACACAGATATTGCATCGGGATTGAATACAAAACACGCAATGCCGACTTAAGTAAAAGTTGAGTGAAACATCTTAGAGTTTGTGCTATGAGCGGCTCCTGGGAGACCAGTACTAGATTCCGATGCACCAGTGCAGGTTTACTGTATCACTTGGACCTTCAAATTGACCATGAAACACAGAAATTGCATCGGGATGGAATACAAAAGGGACAATGCCGACTTAAGTACAAGAACAGTGAATCTTCTAAGAGTTTGTGCTTTGAGCGGCTCCTGGGAGACCAGTATTAGATTCCGATGCACCAGTGCAGGTTTACTATATCCCTTGGACATTCACATTGACCATGAAACACAGAAATTGTATCGGAATTGGATACAAAATGCACAATGCCGACTTAAGTACAAGAACAGTGAATCTTCTACGAGTTTGAGTTTTGAGAGGCTCTGGGAGCCCAGTATTAGATTCCGATGCACCAGTGCTGGTTTACTGTATCCCTTAGACCTTCACGTTGACCATGAAACACAGAAATTGCACCGGCATTAAATACAAAAGGGATAAAGCTGACTTAAGTCCAAGAAGAGTGATTCTTCTAAGAGTTTGTGCTTTGAGCGCCTCCTGGAAGACCAGTATTAGATTCCGATGAACCAGAGCAGGTTTACTGTATCCCTTGGACCTTCACATTGACCATGAATCACAGAAATTGCATCAGGATTAAATGCAAAAGGCACAATGCCAACTTAAGTAGAAGAAGAGTGAATCTTCTACGAGTTTGTGGTTTGATCGGCTCCTGGGAGACCTGTATTAGATTACGAGGTACCAGTGCACTCTTACTCTATCCCTTTGACCTTCACATTGACCATGAAACACAGAAATTGCATCGGGATTGAATACAAACGTGACAATGCCGGCTGAAGTACAAGAAGAGTGAATTTACTAAGAGTTTGTGGTTTGAGCAGCTCCTGGGAGACCAGTAAGAGTTTCCAAGGCACCAGTGCAGGTTTACCGTATCGCTTGGACCTTCAAATTGACCATGAAACACAAATATTGCATCGGGATTGAATACAAGTAGAGGAAATCTTCCAAATGTTTGTGGATTGAGCGGCTCCTGGGAGACCAGTAATAGATTCCGATGCACCAGTGCAGGTTTACTGTATCCCTTGGACCTTCACATTGACCATGAAACACAGAAATTGCATCTGGATTGAATTCAAAAGGGACAGTGCCAACTTAAGTACAAGAAGAGTGAATCTACTAAGTGTTTGTGCTTTGAGCGGCTCCTGGGAGACCAGTATTAGATTCCGATGCACCCAAGCAGGTTTACTGTACCCCCTGGACCTTCATATAGACCATGAATCACAGAAATTGCATCGGGAATGAATACAAACGGGGCAATGCCGACTTAAGTAAAAGAACAGTGAATCCTCTACGAGTTTATGCTTTGAGCGGCTACTGGGAGATCAGTATTAGATTCCGATGCACCATTGCAGGTTTACTGAATCCCTTTCACATTCACATTGACCATGAAACACAGAAATTGTATCGGGATTGCATACGAAATGCACAATGGCGACTTAAGTACAAGAAGAGTGAATCTTCCAAGAGTTTGTGTATTTGAGCGGCTCCTGGGAGGCCTGTATTACATTCCGACCTACCAGCGCAGGTTTACTGTATCCCTTGGGCCTTCAACTTGACCATGAAACACAGATATTGCATAGAGATCGAATACAAAAGGCACAATGCCCACTTAAGCACAAGAAGACTGAATCTTCCAAGAGTTTGTGGTTTGAGCGACTCCTTGTGAGACCACTATTAGATTCCGATGCACCAGTGCAGGTTTACTGTATCCCTTGGTCATTCACATTGACCATGGAGCACAGAAAATGCATCGGAATTGAATACAAAAGGGACAAAACCGACTTAAGTACAAGATGAGTGAATCTTCTAAGAGTTTGTGCCTTAAGCGGCTCCTGGAAGACCAGTATTAGATTCCGATGCACCAGTGCAGGTTTACTGTATCACTGGGACCTTCAAATTGACCATGAAACACAGACATTGCATCGGGATTGTATACAAAAGGGGCAATGCCGACTTAAGTACAAGAAGAGTGAATCTTCTAAGATTTGGAGATTTGAGAGGCTCTGGGAGACCAATATAAGATTCAGAATGCTCCAGTGCAGGTTTACTGCATCCCTTGGACCTTCACATTGACCATGAAACACAGAAATTGCATCGGGATTGAATACAAAATGCACAATGCCGCCTTAAGTAAAAGAAGAGTGAATCTTCTAGGAGTTTGTGCTTTGAGCGGCTCCTGGGAAACCAGTATTCGATTCCGTGGCACCAGTGCAGGTTTACTGTATCCCTCGGACTTTCACATTTACAATAAAGCACAGAAATTGCACCGGCATTGAATACAAAAGGGATAAAGCTGACCTAAGTCCAAGAAGAGTGATTCTTCTAGGAGTTTGTGTTTGAGCGGCTCCTGGGAGACCAGTATTAGATTCCGATGCACCCATGCAGGTTTACTGTACCCCCTGGACCTTCATATTGACCATGAAACACAGAAGTTGCATCGGGAATGAATACAAACCGGACAATGCCGACTTAAGTACAAGAAGAGTGACTCCTCTACGAGTTTATGCTTTGAGCGGCTCCTGGGAGATCAGCGTTAGATTCCGATGCACCATTGCAGGTTTACTGAATACCTTTGACATTCACATTGACCATGAAACACAGAAATTGTACCGGGATTGGATACAAAATGCACAATGGCGACTTAAGTACAAGAAGAGTGAATCTTCTAAGAGTTTGTGTCTTTGAGCGGCTCCTGGGAGGCCTGTATTAGATTCCGACCTACCAGCGCAGGTTTACTGTATCCCTTGGACCTTCAACTTGACCATGAAACACAGAAATTGCATAGAGATCAAATACAAAAGGCACAATTCCCACTTAAGTACAAGAAGAGTGAATCTTCCAAGAGTTTGTGGTTTGAGCGACTCCTTGTGAGAACAGTATTAGATTCCGATGCACCAGTGCAGGTTTACTGTATCCCTTGGACATTCACATTGACCATGGAGCACAGAAAATGCATCGGCATTGAATACAAAAGGGACAAAACCGACTTAAGTACAAGATGAGTGAATCTTCTAAGAGTTTGTGCCTTGAGCGGTTCCTGGAAGACCAGTATTAGATTCCGATGCACCACTGCAGGTTTACTGTATCACTTGGACCTTTACATTGACCACGAAACACAGAAATTACATCGGAATTGATTACAAAAGTGTTAACGACTACTTAAGTAAGGAAGAGTGAATCTTCTATGTGTTTAAGCTCTGAGTGATTCCTGGGGGACCAGTATTACATTCTGATGCACCAGTGCAGTTTTACAGTAACCCTTGGACCATTACATTGACCATGAATAACGGAAATTGCATCGGGATTGAATACAAAAGGGACAATGCCATCTTAAGTACAAGAAGAGTGAATCGTCTAAGAGTTTGTGCTTTGAGCGGCTCCTGGGAGACATGTATTGGATTCCGATGCACCAGTGCAGGTTTACTATATCCCTTGGACGTTCACATTGACCATGAAACATAGAAATTGTATCGCGATTGGATACAATATGCACAATGCCAACTTAAGTACAAGAACAGTGAATCTCCTAAGAGTTTGAGCTTTGAGAGGCTCCTGGCAGACCAGTATTAGATTCCGATGCACCAGTGCAGGTTTACTGTAACCCTTGGACCTTCACATTGACCATGAATCACAGAAATTGCATCGGGATTGAATACAAAAGGGAAAATGCCAACTTAAGGACAAGAAGAGTGATTCTTGTAAGAGTTTGTGCTTTGAGCGGCTCCTGGGAGACCAGTATTAGATTTCGATGCAACAGTGCAGGTTTACTGTATCCCTTGGACCTTCACATTGATCATGAAACACAGAAATTGCATCGAGATTAAATACCTTTGGGACAATGTCGACTTAAGAACAAGATGAGTGAATCTTCTAAGAGTTTGTGCTTTGAGCGGCCCCTGGGAGACCAGTATTCGATTCCGATGAACTAGTGCAGGTTTACCGTATCCCTTGGACCCTCACATTGACCATGAAACACAGAAATTGCATCGGGAATGAATACAAAAGGTACAATGCTTTCTTAAGTACATGAAGAGTGAATCCTCTACGAGTTTGTGCTTTGAGCTGCTCTTGGGAGACCACTATGAGATTCCGATGCACCAGTGCAAGTTCACTGTATTCTTTGGACCTTCTCATTGACCATGAAACATAGAAATTGGATCGGGATTGGATACAAAATGCACAATGCCGACTTAAGTACAAGAAGAGTGAATCTTCTAAGAGTTTGTGCTTTGAGTGGCTCTTGGGGACCAGTATTAGATTCCGATGCACCAGTGCAGGTTTACTGTATCCCTTGGACCTTCACATTGACCGTGATACATAGAAATTGCATCGGTATTGAATACAAAAGGCACATTGCCGTCTTAAGTACTAGACGGGTGAATCTTGTAAGAGTTTTTATTTTGAGCGGCTCCTAGGAGACCAGTATTACATTCTGATGCACCAGTGCAGGTTTCCTGTAACCCATGGACCTTCACATTGACCATGAATCACAGAAATTCCAGCGGGATTGAATGCAAAATGCACAATGCCGACTTAAGTACAAGAACAGTGAATCTTCTAAGAGTTAGTGATTTGAGAGGCTCCTGGCACACCAGTATTAGATTCTGATGCACCAGTGCAGGTTTACTGTATCCCTTGGACCTTTACATTGACCATGATACAAAGAAATTGCATAGGGATTGAATACAAAATGCATAATTCCGCCTTAAGTACAAGAAGAATGATTCTTCTAAGAGTTTGTGCATTGAGCGGCTCCTGGGAGACCAGTATTTGATTCCGATGCACCAGTGCTGGTTTAGGGTATCCCTTGGACCTTCACGTTGACCATGAAACACAGAAATTGCATCGGGGTTGAATACAAAAGGGACAGTGAAGACTTAAGTAGAAGAAGAGTGAATTTTCTAAGAGTTTGTGCTTTGAGCGGCTCCTGGGAGACCAGTAATAGATTCCGATGGACCAGTCAAGGTTTACTGTATCCGTTGGAGCGTCAACGTGACCATGAAACACTGAAATTGCATTGGGATTGAATATAAAATGGACAATGCCGACTTAAGTACAAAAAGAGTGAATTTTCTAAGAATTTGTGGTTTGAGCGGCTCCTGGGAGACCAGTATTAGATTCCGATGTACCAGTTCTCGTTTACTGTATCCCTTGGACCATCACATTGACCATGAACCTCTGAAACTGCATCGGCATTGAATGAAAAGGGACAATGCCGACTTAAGTACAAGAAGGGTGAAATTTCTTAGAGTTTGTGCTTTGAGCGGCTCCTGGGAGACCAGTATTAGATTCCGATGCACCCATGTAGGTTTACTGTACCCCCTGGACCTTCATATTGACCATGAAACACAGAAGTTGCATCGGGAATGAATACAAACGGGACAATGCCGACTTAAGTACAAGAAGAGTGACTCCTCTACGAGTTTATGCTTTGAGCGGCTCCTGGGAGATCAGTGTTAGATTCCGATGCACCATTGCAGGTTTACTGAATACCTTTGACATTCACATTGACCATGAAACACAGAAATTGTACCGGGATTGGATACAAAATGCAGAATGGCGACTTAAGTACAAGAAGAGTGAATCTTCTAAGAGTTTGTGTCTTTGAGCGGCTCCTGGGAGGCCTGTATTAGATTCCGACCTACCAGCGCAGGTTTACTGTATCCCTTGGACCTTCAACTTAACCATGAAACACAGAAATTGCATAGAGATCGAATACAAAAGGCACAATGCCCACTTAAGTACAAGAAGAGTGTTCCTTCCAAGAGTTTGTGGTTTGAGCGACTCCTTGTGAGACCAGTATTAGATTCCGATGCACCAGTGCAGGTTTACTGTATCCCTTGGACATTCACATTGACCATGGAGCACAGAAAATGCATCGGCATTGAATACAAAAGGGACAAAACCGACTTAAGTACAAGATGAGTGAATCTTCTAAGAGTTTGTGTCTTGAGCGGCTCCTGGAAAACCAGTATTAGATTCCGATGCACCACTGCAGGTTTACTGTATCACTTGGACCTTCAAATTGACCATGAAACACAGAAATTGCATTGGGATTGAATACAAAAGGGACAATGCCGACTTAACTGCAAGATGAGTGAATCTTCTAAGAGTTTGTGTTTTGAGCGGCTCCTGGGAGATCAGTATTAGATTCCGATGCACCAGTGCATTTTTTACTGTATCCCTTGGACCTTCACATTGACCATGAAACACAGATATTGCATCGGGATTGAATACAAAACATGCAATGCCGACTTAAGTAAAAGTTGAGTGAAACTTCTTAGAGTTTGTGCTATGAGCGGCTCCTGGGAGACCAGTACTAGATTCCGATGCACCAGTGAGGTTTACTGTATCCCTTGGACATTCACATTAACCATGAAACTCAGAAATTGTATCGGGATTGGATTCCAAATGCACAATGCGGGGATTAAGTACAAGGACAGTGAATCTACTAAAAGTTTGAGTTTTGAGAAGCTCCTGGCAGACCAGTATTAGATTCCGATGCACCAGTGCAGGTTTACTATATCCCTTGGACATTCACATTGACCATGAAACACAGAAATTGCATCGGAATTGGATACAAAATGCACAATGCCGACTTAAGTACAAGAACAGTGAATCTTCTACGAGTTTGAGTTTTGAGAGGCTCTGGGAGCCCAGTATTAGATTCCGATGCACCAGTTCTGGTTTACTGTACCCCTTCGACCTTCACGTTGACCATGAAACACAGAAATTGCACCGGCATTAAATACAAAAGGGATAAAGCTGACTTAAGTCCAAGAAGAGTGATTCTTCTAAGAGTTTGTGCTTTGAGCGGCTCCTGGAAGACCAGTATTAGATTCCGATGAACCAGAGCAGGTTTACTGTATCCCTTGGACCTTCACATTGACCATGAATCACAGAAATTGCATCAGGATTAAATGCAAAAGGCACAATGCCAACTTAAGTAGAAGAAGAGTTAATCTTCTACGAGTTTGTGGTTTGAGCGGCTCCTGGGAGACCTGTATTAGATTACGAGGTACCAGTGCACTCTTACTGTATCCCTTTGACCTTCACATTGACCATGAAACACAGAAATTGCATCGGGATTGAATACAAACGTGACAATGCCGGCTGAAGTACAAGAAGAGTGAATCTACTAAGAGTTTGTGGTTTGAGCAGCTCCTGGGAGACCAGTATTAGATTACGAGGCATTAGTGCAGGTTTACCATATCCCTTGGACCTTCGCATTGACCATGAAACACAGAAATTGCATCGGGATTGAATACAAAAGGTACAATGCCGACTTAAGTACAAGAAGAGTGAATTTACTAAGAGTTTGTGGTTTGAGCAGCTCCTGGGAGACCGGTAAGAGTTTCCAAGGCACCAGTGCAGGTTTACCGTATCGCTTGGAACTTCAAATTGACCATGAAACACAAATATTGCATCGGGATTGAATACAAGTAGAGGAAATCTTCCAAATGTTTGTGGATTGAGCGGCTCCTGGGAGACCAGTAATAGATTCCGATGCACCAGTGCAGGTTTACTGTATCCCTTGGACCTTCACATTGACCATGAAACACAGAAATTGCATCTGGATTGAATTCAAAAGGGACAGTGCCAACTTAAGTACAAGAAGAGTGAATCTACTAAGTGTTTGTGCTTTGAGCGGCTCCTGGGAGACCAGTATTAGATTCCGATGCACAAAAGCAGGTTTACCGTACCCCCTGGACCTTCATATAGACCATGAAACACAGAAATTGTATCGGGATTGGATACGAAATGCACAATGGCGACTTAAGTACAAGAAGAGTGAATCTTCCAAGAGTTTGTGTATTTGAGCGGCTCCTGGGAGGCCTGTATTAGATTCCGACCTACCAGCGCAGGTTTACTGTATCCCTTGGACCTTCAACTTGACCATGAAACACAGATATTGCATAGAGATCGAATACAAAAGGCACAATGCCCACTTAAGCACAAGAAGATTGAATCTTCCAAGAGTTTGTGGTTTGAGCGACTCCTTGTGAGACCACTATTAGATTCCGATGCACCAGTGCAGGTTTACTGTATCCCTTGGACATTCACATGGACCATGGAGCACAGAAAATGCATCGGAATTGAATACAAAAGGGACAAAACCGACTTAAGTACAAGATGAGTGAATCTTCTAAGAGTTTGTGCCTTAAGCGGCTCCTGGAAGACCAGTATTAGATTCCGATGCACCAGTGCAGGTTTACTGTATCACTGGGACCTTCAAATTGACCATGAAACACAGACATTGCATCGGGATTGTATACAAAAGGGGCAATGCCGGCTTAAGTACAAGAAGAGTGAATCTTCTAAGATTTGGAGATTTGAGAGGCTCTGGGAGACCAATATAAGATTCAGAATGCTCCAGTGCAGGTTTACTGCATCCCTTGGACCTTCACATTGACCATGAAACACAGAAATTGCATCGGGATTGAATACAAAATGCACAATGCCGCCTTAAGTAAAAGAAGAGTGAATCTTCTAGGAGTTTGTGCTTTGAGCGGCTCCTGGGAAACCAGTATTCGATTCCGTGGCACCAGTGCAGGTTTACTGTATCCCTCGGACCTTCACATTTACAATAAAGCACAGAAATTGCACCGGCATTGAATACAAAAGGGATAAAGCTGACCTAAGTCCAAGAAGAGTGATTCTTCTAGGAGTTTGTGTTTGAGCGGCTCCTGGAAGACCAGTATTAGATTCCGATGTACCACAGCAGGTTTACTGTATCCCTTGGACCTTCACATTGACCATGAAGCACAGAAATTGCATCAGGATTGAATGCAAAAGGCACAATGCCAACTTAAGTAGAAGAAGGGTGAATCTTCTACGAGTTTGTGGTTTGAGCGGCTCCTGGGAGACCTGTATTAGATTACGAGGTACCAGTGCACGTTTACTGTATCCCTTTGACCTTCACATTGACCATGAAGCACAGAAATTGTATCGGGATTGAATACAAACGTGACAATCCCGGCTGAAGTACAAGAAGAGTGAATCTACTATGAGTTTGTGGTTCGAGCAGTACCTGGGATACCAGTATTAGATTCCGATGCACCAGCGCAGGTTTACCGTATCCCTTAGACCTTCACATTGACCATGAAACACAGAAATTGCATCGGGATTGAATAGAAAAATCACAATGCCGTCTTAAGTACAAGAAGAATGAATCTTCTAAGTGTTTGTGCTTTGTGCGGCTCCTGGGATACCAGTATTAGATTCCGATGCACCAGTGCAGTTTCACTGTATCTCTAGGACCTTCACATTGACATGAAACACAGAAATTGCATCGAGATTGAATACAATTGGGACAATGCCGACTTAAGAACAAGATGAGTGAATCTTCTAAGAGTTTGTGCTTTGAGCGGCGTCTGGGAGACCAGTATTAGATTCCGATGAAATAGTGCAGGTTTACCGTATGCCTTAGACCATCACATTGACCATGAAACACAGAAATTGCTTTGGGATTGAATACAAGTGGGGGTATGCCGACTTCAGTACATGAAAAGTGAATCTTCTAAGAGTTTGTGGTTTTAGTGGCTCCTGGGAGACCAGTTTTAGATTCCGATGCACCAGTGCAGGTTTACTGTATCCCTTTTACATCCACATTGAACATGAAACACAGATATTGTATAGGGATTGGATACAAAATGTACAATGCCGACTTGACTACAAGAAGAGTGAATCTTCTAAGAGTTTGAGTTTTGAGAGGCTCCTCGGAGACCAGTATTAGATTGCGATGCACCAGTGCTGGGTTACTGTATCCCTTGGACCTTCACAGTGACCATGAAACTCAGAAATTGCATTGGGATTGAATACAAAATGAATAATGCCGACTTAAGTACAAGAAGAGTGAATCTTCTAAGAATTTGTGCTTTGAGTGGTTCCTGGAAGACCAGTATTAGATTCCGACGTACCAGCGTATTTTTACTGTATCCCTTGGACCTTCAACTTGACCGTGAAACACAGAAATTGTATCGAGATCGAATACAAAAGGCACAATGCACACTTAAGTACAAGAAGAGTGAATCTTCTAAGAGTTTGTGGTTTGAGCGACTCCTTGAGAGACCAGTATTAGATTCCGATGCACCAGTGCAGGTTTACTGTATCCCTTGGACCTTCACATTGACCATGGAGCACAGAAAATGCATCGGCATTGAATACAAAAGGCACAAAACCGACTTAAGTACAAGATGAGTGAATCTTCTAAGAGTTTGTGTTTTGAGCGGCTCCTGGGAGATCAGTATTAGATTCCGATGCACCAGTGCATTTTTTACTGTATGCCTTGGACCTTCACATTGACCATGAAACACAGATATTGCATCGGGATTGAATACAAAACACGCAATGCCGACTTAAGTAAAAGTTGAGTGAAACTTCTTAGAGTTTGTGTTATGAGCGTTTCCTGGGAGGCCAGTACTAGATTCCGATGCACCAGTGCAGGTTTACTGTGTCACTTGGACCTTTAAATTGACCATGAAACACAGAAATTGCATCGGGATTGAATACAAAAGGGAGAATGCCGACTTAAGTACAAGAAGAGTGAATCTTCTAAAAGCTTGTGCTTTGAGCGGCTCCTGGGAGACCAGTATTAGATTGCGACGCACCAGTGCAGGTATACTGTATCCCTTGGACATTCACATTGACCATGAAACACAGAAATTGTATCGGGATTGGATACAAAATGCACAATGCCGACTTAAGTACGAGAAGAGTGAATCTTCTACGAGTTTGAGTTTTGAGAGGCTCTGGGAGACCAGTAGTAGATTCCGATGCACCAGTGCTGGTTTACTGTATCCCTTGGACCTTCACGTTGACCATGAAACACAGAAATTGCACCGGCATTGAATACAAAAGGGATAAGGCTGACTTAAGTCCAAGAAGAGTGATCCTTCTAAGTTTGTGCTTTCCGAAGCTCCTGGAAGACCAGTATTAGATTCCGATGCACCA
This sequence comes from Schistocerca piceifrons, assembly GCF_021461385.2. NCBI lineage: Eukaryota > Metazoa > Arthropoda > Insecta > Orthoptera > Acrididae > Schistocerca > Schistocerca piceifrons. Next base: position 1,120,046,086 of record NC_060139.1, on the reverse strand, counting down.
GAGCAGGTTTACTGTATGCCTTGGACCTTCACATTGACCATGAAGCACAGAAATTGCGTCAGGATTGAATGCAAAAGGCACAATGCCAACTTAAGTAGAAGAAGAGTGAATCTTCTACGAGTTTGTGGTTTGAGCGGCTCCTGGGAGACCTGTATTAGATTACGAGGTACCAGTGCACGTTTACTGTATCCCTTAGACCTTCACATTGACCATGAAGCACAGAAATTGCGTCAGGATTGAATACAAAAGGTACAATGCCGACTTAAGTACAAGAAGAGTGAATCTTCTAAGAGTTTGTGCTTTGAGCGGCTCCTGGGAGACCAGTATTAGATTCCGATGCTCCAGTGCAGGTTTACTGTATCCCTTGGACCCTCACATTGGCCATGAAACACAGGAATTGCATGGGGATTGAATACAAAACACACAATGCCGACTTAAGTACAAGAAGGGTGGAATTTCTTAGAGTTTGTGCTTTGAGCGGCTCCTGGGAGACCAGTATTAGATTCCGATGCACCAGTGCAGGTTTACTGTATCACTTGGTCCTTCAAATTGACTATGAAACACAAATATTGCATCGGGATTGAATACAAATAGAGGGAATCTTCCAAAAGTTTGTGCTTTGAACGGCTCCTGGGAGACCAGTATTAGATTCCGATGCACCAGTGCAGGTTTACTGTATTCCTTGGATCTTCACATTGACCATGAAACACAGAAATTGCATCGGGAATGAATACAAACGGGACAATGCTGACTTAAGAACAAGAAGAGTGAATCCTCTACGAGTTTATGCTTTGAGCGGCTCCTGGGAGATCAGTTTTAGATTCCGATGCACCATTGCAGGTTTACTGTATCACTTGGACCTTCAAATAGAACATGAAACACAGAAATTGTATCGGGATTGAATACAAGAGGGACAATGCTGACTTAAGTACAAAAAGAGTGAATCTTCTAAGAGTTTGTTCTTTTGCGGCTCCTTTGAGACCAGTATTAGATTCCGATGCACCAGTGCAGGTTTACTGTATCCCTTTGGACCTTCACATTGACCATGAAACACAGAAATTGCATCAGGAATGAATACAAACGGGTCAATGCCGACTTAAGTGCAAGAAGAGTAAATCCTCTACGAGTTTGTGCTTTGAGCGGCTCCTCGGAGACCAAAATTAGATTCCGATGCACCAGTGCAGGTGTACTGTATCCCTTGGACATTCACATTGACCATGAAACACAGAAATTCTATCGGGATTGTATACAAAATGCACAATGCCGACTTAAGTACAAGAAGAGTGAATTTTCTACGAGTTTGTGGTTTGAGCGGCTCATGGGAGTTCAGTATTAGATTCCGATGTACCACTATACGTTTTTTGTATCCCTTGGACCTTCACATTGGCCATGAAACGCACAAACCGCATCGGGATTGAATTAAAAGGCACAATTCTGACTTAAGTACAAAAAGAGTGAATCTTCTAAGAATTTGTGCTTTGAGCGGCTCCTGGGAAACCATTATTAGGTTCCGATGCACCAGTGCAGGTTTACTGTATCCCTAGGACCGTCACATTGACCATGTAACACAGAAATTGCATCGGGATTGAATGCAAAAGGCACAATGCCAACTTAAGTACAAGAAGAGTGAATTTTCTAAGAGTTTGTGGTTTGAGCTGCTCCTGTGGGTTCAGTATTAGATTCCGATGTACCATTGCAAGTTTTCTGTATCCCTTGGTCCTTCACATTGACCAAGAAACGCAGAAATTGCATCGGGATTGAATGCAAAAGGCGCAATGCCAACTTAAGTACAAGAAGAGTAAATCTACTACGAGTTTGTGGTTTGGGCGGCTCCTGGGAGACCAGTATTAGATTCGGAGGCACCAGTGCAAGTTTGCCGTATCCTTTGGACCTTCACATTGACCATGCTACACAGAAAATGCTTCGGGATTGAATACAAAAGGCACAATGCCGACTTAAGTACAGGAGGAGTGAATCCTCTGCGAGTTTGTGCTTTGAGCGGTTCCAGGGAGACCAGTATGAGATTCCGATGCACCAGTGCAGGTTCACTGTATTCCTTTGACCTTCACATTGACCATGAAACATAGAAATTGCATCGGGATTGAATACAAAAGGCACAATGCCGCCTTAAATACAAGAAGAGTGAATCTCCTAAGAGTTTGTGCTTTGGCGGCTCCTGGGAGACCAGTATTAGATTCTGATGCACTACTGCAGGTTTATTGTAACCCTTGGACCTTCACATTGACCATGAAACACAGAAATTACATCGGGATTGGGTACAAAATGCACAATGCCGACTTAAGTACAAGAAGACTTATTTTTCTAAGAGTTTGTGCTTTGAGCGGCTCCTCGGAGTCCAGTATTGGATGCCGATACACCAGTGCAGTTTTAATGTATCCCTTGGACATTCAACGTGACCATGAAACACAGAAATTGCATCGGGAATGAATACAAACGGGACAATGCCGCCTTAAGTACAAGAAGAGTGAATCCTCTACGAGATTATGCTTTGAGCGGCTCCTGGGAGATCAGTTTTAGATTCCGATCGACCATTGCAGGGTTACTGAATCCCTTTGACTTTCACATTGACCATGAAACACAGAAATTGTATCAGGATTGGATACAAAAGTGACAATGCCGACTTAAGTACAAAAAGAGTGAATCTTCTAAGAGTTTGTTCCTTTTGCGGCTCCTCTGAGACCAGTATTAGATTCCGATGCACCAGTGCAGGTTTACTGTATCCCTTTGGACCTTCACATTGACCATGAAACACAGAAATTGCATCAGGAATGAATACAAACGGGTCAATGCCGACTTAAGTGCAAGAAGAGTAAATCCTCTACGAGTTTGTGCTTTGAGCGGCTCCTCGGAGACCAAAATTAGATTACGATGCACCAGTGCAGGTGTACTGTATCCCTTGGACATTCACATTGACCATGAAACACAGAAATTCTATCGGGATTGTATACAAAATGCACAATGCCGACTTAAGTACAAGAAGAGTGAAACTTCTAAGAGTTTGAGTTTTGAGTAGCTCCTGGCAGACCAGTATTAGATTCCGATGCACCAGTGCAGGTTTACTGTATCCCTTGGACCTTAACATTGACCATGAAACACAGAAAGAAAGTGCATCGGGATTGAATACAATATGCACAATGCCGCCTTAAGTACAAGAAGAATGAATCTTCTAAGAGTTAGTGCGTTGAGCGGCTCCTGGGAGACCTTTATTAGATTACGATGCGCCAGTGCAGGTTCAGGGTATCCTTTGGATCTTCACATTAACCATGAAACACAGAAATTGCATCGGAATTGGATACAAAATGCACAATGCCGACTTAAGTACAAGAACAGTGAATCTTCTACGAGTTTGAGTTTTGAGAGGCTCTGGGAGCCCAGTATTAGATTCCGATGCACCAGTGCTGGTTTACTGTATCCCTTCGACCTTCACGTTGACCATGAAACACAGAAATTGCACCGGCATTAAATACAAAAGGGATAAAGCTGACTTAAGTCCAAGAAGAGTGATTCTTCTAAGAGTTTGTGCTTTGAGCGGCTCCTGGAAGACCAGTATTAGATTCCGATGAACCAGAGCAGGGTTACTGTATCCCTTGGACCTTCACATTGACCATGAATCACAGAAATTGCATCAGGATTAAATGCAAAAGGCACAATGCCAACTTAAGTAGAAGAAGAGTGAATCTTCTACGAGTTTGTGGTTTGAGCGGCACCTGGGAGACCTGTATTAGATTACGAGGTACCAGTGCACTCTTAATGTATCCCTTTGACCTTCACATTGACCATGAAACACAGAAATTGCATCGGGATTGAATACAAACGTGACAATGCCGGCTGAAGTACAAGAAGAGTGAATCTACTACGAGTTTGTGGTTTGAGCAGCTCCTGGGAGACCAGTATTAGATTACGAGGCATTAGTGCAGGTTTACCATATCCCTTGGACCTTCGCATTGACCATGAAACACAGAAATTGCATCGGGATTGAATACAAAAGGTACAATGCCGACTTAAGTACAAGAAGAGTGAATTTACTAAGAGTTTGTGGTTTGAGCAGCTCCTGGGAGACCAGTAAGAGTTTCCAAGGCACCAGTGCAGAGTTTACCGTATCGCTTGGACCTTCAAATTGACCATGAAACACAAATATTGCATCGGGATTGAATACAAGTAGAGGAAATCTTCCAAATGTTTGTGGATTGAGCGGCTCCTGGGTGACCAGTAATAGATTCCGATGCACCAGTGCAGGTTTACTGTATCCCTTGGACCTTCACATTGACCATGAAACACAGAAATTGCATCTGGATTGAATTCAAAAGGGACAGTGCCAACTTAAGTACAAGAAGAGTGAATCTACTAAGTGTTTGTGCTTTGAGCGGCTCCTGGGAGACCAGTATTAGATTCCGATGCACCCAAGCAGGTTTACCGTACCCCCTGGACCTTCATATAGACCATGAAACACAGATATTGCATCGGGAATGAATACAAACGGGGCAATGCCGACTTAAGTAAAAGAACAGTGAATCCTCTACGAGTTTATGCTTTGAGCGGGTCCTGGGAGATCAGTATTAGATTCCGATGCACCATTGCAGGTTTACGGAATCCCTTTCACATTCACATTGACCATGAAACACAGAAATTGTATCGGGATTGGATACGAAATGCACAATGGCGACTTAAGTACAAGAAGAGTGAATCTTCCAAGAGTTTGTGTATTTGAGCGGCTCCTGGGAGGCCTGTATTAGATTCCGACCTACCAGCGCAGGTTTACTGTATCCCTTGGACCTTCAACTTGACCATGAAACACAGATATTGCATAGAGATCGAATACAAAAGGCACAATGCCCACTTAAGCACAAGAAGATTGAATCTTCCAAGAGTTTGTGGTTTGAGCGACTCCTTGTGAGACCACTATTAGATTCCGATGCACCAGTGCAGGTTTACTGTATCCCTTGGACATTCACATTGAACATGGAGCACAGAAAATGCATCGGAATTGAATACAAAAGGGACAAAACCGACTTAAGTACAAGATGAGTGAATCTTCTAAGAGTTTGTGCCTTAAGCGGCTCCTGGAAGACCAGTATTAGATTCCGATGCACCAGTGCAGGTTTACTGTATCACTGGGACCTTCAAATTGACCATGAAACACAGACATTGCATCGGGATTGTATACAAAAGGGGCAATGCCGGCTTAAGTACAAGAAGAGTGAATCTTCTAAGAGTTTGTGCTTTGAGCGGCTCCTGGAAGACCAGTATTAGATTCCGATGAACCAGAGCAGGGTTACTGTATCCCTTGGACCTTCACATTGACCATGAATCACAGAAATTGCATCAGGATTAAATGCAAAAGGCACAATGCCAACTTAAGTAGAAGAAGAGTTAATCTTCTACGAGTTTGTGGTTTGAGCGGCTCCTGGGAGACCTGTATTAGATTACGAGGTACCAGTGCACTCTTACTGTATCCCTTTGACCTTCACATTGACCATGAAACACAGAAATTGCATCGGGATTGAATACAAACGTGACAATGCCGGCTGAAGTACAAGAAGAGTGAATCTACTAAGAGTTTGTGGTTTGAGCAGCTCCTGGGAGACCAGTATTAGATTACGAGGCATTAGTGCAGGTTTACCATATCCCTTGGACCTTCGCATTGACCATGAAACACGGAAATTGCATCGGGATTGAATACAAAAGGTACAATGCCGACTTAAGTACAAGAAGAGTGAATTTACTAAGAGTTTGTGGTTTGAGCAACTCCTGGGAGACCAGTAAGAGTTTCCAAGGCACCAGTGCAGGTTTACCGTATCGCTTGGACCTTCAAATTGACCATGAAACACAAATATTGCATCGGGATTGAATACAAGTAGAGGAAATCTTCCAAATGTTTGTGGATTGAGCGGCTCCTGGGAGACCAGTAATAGATTCCGATGCACCAGTGCAGGTTTACTGTATCCCTTGGACCTTCACATTGACCATGAAACACAGAAATTGCATCTGGATTGAATTCAAAAGGGACAGTGCCAACTTAAGTACAAGAAGAGTGAATCTACTAAGTGTTTGTGCTTTGAGCGGCTCCTGGGAGACCAGTATTAGATTCCGATGCACCCAAGCAGGTTTACCGTACCCCGTGGACCTTCATATAGACCATGAAACACAGAAATTGCATCGGGAATGAATACAAACGGGGCAATGCCGACTTAAGTAAAAGAACAGTGAATCCTCTACGAGTTTATGCTTTGAGCGGGTCCTGGGAGATCAGTATTAGATTCCGATGCACCATTGCAGGTTTACGGAATCCCTTTCACATTCACATTGACCATGAAACACAGAAATTGTATCGGGATTGGATACGAAATGCACAATGGCGACTTAAGTACAAGAAGAGTGAATCTTCCAAGAGTTTGTGTATTTGAGCGGCTCCTGGGAGGCCTGTATTAGATTCCGACCTACCAGCGCAGGTTTACTGTATCCCTTGGACCTTCAACTTGACCATGAAACACAGATATTGCATAGAGATCGAATACAAAAGGCACAATGCCCACTTAAGCACAAGAAGATTGAATCTTCCAAGAGTTTGTGGTTTGAGCGACTCCTTGTGAGACCACTATTAGATTCCGATGCACCAGTGCAGGTTTACTGTATCCCTTGGACCTTCACATTGACCATGAAACACAGAAATTGCATCTGGATTGAATTCAAAAGGGACAGTGCCAACTTAAGTACAAGAAGAGTGAATCTACTAAGTGTTTGTGCTTTGAGCGGCTCCTGGGCGACCAGTATTAGATTCCGATGCACCAGTGCAGGTTAACTGTATCCCTTTGGACCTTCACATTGACCATGAAACACAGAAATTGCATCAGGAATGAATACAAACGGGTCAATGCCGACTTAAGTGCAAGAAGAGTAAATCCTCTACGAGTTTGTGCTTTGAGCGGCTCCTCGGAGACCAAAATTAGATTACGATGCACCAGTGCAGGTGTACTGTATCCCTTGGACATTCACATTGACCATGAAACACAGAAATTCTATCGGGATTGTATACAAAATGCACAATGCCGACTTAAGTACAAGAAGAGTGAAACTTCTAAGAGTTTGAGTTTTGAGTAGCTCCTGGCAGACCAGTATTAGATTCCGATGCACCAGTGCAGGTTTACTGTATCCCTTGGACCTTAACATTGACCATGAAACACAGAAAGAAAGTTCATCGGGATTGAATACAATATGCACAATGCCGCCTTAAGTACAAGAAGAATGAATCTTCTAAGAGTTAGTGCGTTGAGCGGCTCCTGGGAGACCTTTATTAGATTACGATGCGCCAGTGCAGGTTCAGGGTATCCTTTGGATCTTCACATTAACCATGAAACACAGAAATTGCATCGGAATTGGATACAAAATGCACAATGCCGACTTAAGTACAAGAACAGTGAATCTTCTACGAGTTTGAGTTTTGAGAGGCTCTGGGAGCCCAGTATTAGATTCCGATGCACCAGTGCTGGTTTACTGTATCCCTTCGACCTTCACGTTGACCATGAAACACAGAAATTGCACCGGCATTAAATACAAAAGGGATAAAGCTGACTTAAGTCCAAGAAGAGTGATTCTTCTAAGAGTTTGTGCTTTGAGCGGCTCCTGGAAGACCAGTATTAGATTCCGATGAACCAGAGCAGGGTTACTGTATCCCTTGGACCTTCACATTGACCATGAATCACAGAAATTGCATCAGGATTAAATGCAAAAGGCACAATGCCAACTTAAGTAGAAGAAGAGTGAATCTTCTACGAGTTTGTGGTTTGAGCGGCTCCTGGGAGACCTGTATTAGATTACGAGGTACCAGTGCACTCTTACTGTATCCCTTTGACCTTCACATTGACCATGAAACACAGAAATTGCATCGGGATTGAATACAAACGTGACAATGCCGGCTGAAGTACAAGAAGAGTGAATCTGCTAAGAGTTTGTGGTTTGAGCAGCTCCTGGGAGACCAGTATTAGATTACGAGGCATTAGTGCAGGTTTACCATATCCCTTGGACCTTCGCATTGACCATGAAACACAGAAATTGCATCGGAATTGAATACAAAAGGTACAATGCCGACTTAAGTACAAGAAGAGTGAATTTACTAAGAGTTTGTGGTTTGAGCAGCTCCTGGGAGACCAGTAAGAGTTTCCAAGGCACCAGTGCAGGTTTACCGTATCGCTTGGACCTTCAAATTGACCATGAAACACAAATATTGCATCGGGATTGAATACAAGTAGAGGAAATCTTCCAAATGTTTGTGGATTGAGCGGCTCCTGGGAGACCAGTAATAGATTCCGATGCACCAGTGCAGGTTTACTGTATCCCTTGGACCTTCACATTGACCATGAAACACAGAAATTGCATCTGGATTGAATTCAAAAGGGACAGTGCCAACTTAAGTACAAGAAGAGTGAATCTACTAAGTGTTTGTGCTTTGAGCGGCTCCTGGGAGACCAGTATTAGATTCCGATGCACCCAAGCAGGTTTACCGTACCCCCTGGACCTTCATATAGACCATGAAACACAGAAATTGCATCGGGAATGAATACAAACGGGGCAATGCCGACTTAAGTAAAAGAACAGTGAATCCTCTACGAGTTTATGCTTTGAGCGGGTCCTGGGAGATCAGTATTAGATTCCGATGCACCATTGCAGGTTTACGGAATCCCTTTCACATTCACATTGACCATGAAACACAGAAATTGTATCGGGATTGGATACGAAATGCACAATGGCGACTTGAGTACAAGAAGAGTGAATCTTCCAAGAGTTTGTGTATTTGAGCGGCTCCTGGGAGGCCTGTATTAGATTCCGACCTACCAGCGCAGGTTTACTGTATCCCTTGGACCTTCAACTTGACCATGAAACACAGATATTGCATAGAGATCGAATACAAAAGGCACAATGCCCACTTAAGCACAAGAAGATTGAATCTTCCAAGAGTTTGTGGTTTGAGCGACTCCTTGTGAGACCACTATTAGATTCCGATGCACCAGTGCAGGTTTACTGTATCCCTTGGACATTCACATTGACCATGGAGCACAGAAAATGCATCGGAATTGAATACAAAAGGGACAAAACCGACTTAAGTACAAGATGAGTGAATCTTCTAAGAGTTTGTGCCTTAAGCGTCTCCTGGAAGACCAGTATTAGATTCCGATGCACCAGTGCAGGTTTACTGCATCCCTTGGACCTTCACATTGACCATGAAACACAGAAATTGCATCGGGAGTGAATACAAAATGCACAATGCCGCCTTAAGTAAAAGAAGAGTGAATCTTCTAGGAGTTTGTGCTTTGAGCGGCTCCTGGGAAACCAGTATTCGATTCCGTGGCACCAGTGCAGGTTTACTGTATCCCTCGGACCTTCACATTTACAATAAAGCACAGAAATTGCACCGGCATTGAATACAAAAGGGATAAAGCTGACCTAAGTCCAAGAAGAGTGATTCTTCTAGGAGTTTGTGTTTGAGCGGCTCCTGGAAGACCAGTATTAGATTCCGATGTACCACAGCAGGTTTACTGTATCCCTTGGACCTTCACATTGACCATGAAGCACAGAAATTGCATCAGGATTGAATGCAAAAGGCACAATGCCAACTTAAGTAGAAGAAGGGTGAATCTTCTACGAGTTTGTGGTTTGAGCGGCACCTGGGAGACCTGTATTAGATTACGAGGTACCAGTGCACGTTTACTGTATCCCTTTGACCTTCACATTGACCATGAAACACAGAAATTGTATCGGGATTGAATACAAACGTGACAATCCCGGCTGAAGTACAAGAAGAGTGAATCTACTATGAGTTTGTGGTTCGAGCAGTACCTGGGATACCAGTATTAGATTCCGATGCACCAGCGCAGGTTTACCGTATCCCTTAGACCTTCACATTGACCATGAAACACAGAAATTGCATCGGGATTGAATAGAAAAATCACAATGCCGTCTTAAGTACAAGAAGAATGAATCTTCTAAGTGTTTGTGCTTTGTGCGGCTCCTGGGATACCAGTATTAGATTCCGATGCACCAGTGCAGTTTTACTGTATCTCTAGGACCTTCACATTGACCATGAAACACAGAAATTGCATCGAGATTGAATACAATTGGGACAATGCCGACTTAAGAACAAGATGAGTGAGTCTTCTAAGAGTTTGTGCTTTGAGCGGCGTCTGGGAGACCAGTATTAGATTCCGATGAAATAGTGCAGGTTTACCGTATGCCTTAGACCATCACATTGACCATGAAACACAGAAATTGCTTTGGGATTGAATACAAGTGGGGGTATGCCGACTTAAGTACATGAAAAGTGAATCTTCTAAGAGTTTGTGGTTTTAGTGGCTCCTGGGAGACCAGTTTTAGATTCCGATGCACCAGTGCAGGTTTACTGTATCCCTTGGACATCCACATTGAACATGAAACACAGATATTGTATAGGGATTGGATACAAAATGTACAATGCCGACTTGACTACAAGAAGAGTGAATCTTCTAAGAGTTTGAGTTTTGAGAGGCTCCTCGGAGACCAGTATTAGATTGCGATGCACCAGTGCTGGGTTACTGTATCCCTTGGACCTTCACAGTGACCATGAAACTCAGAAATTGCATTGGGATTGAATACAAAATGAATAATGCCGACTTAAGTACAAGAAGAGTGAATCTTCTAAGAATTTGTGCTTTGAGTGGTTCCTGGAAGACCAGTATTAGATTCCGACGTACCAGCGCATTTTTACTGTATCCCTTGGACCTTCAACTTGACCGTGAAACACAGAAATTGTATCGAGATCGAATACAAAAGGCACAATGCACACTTAAGTACAAGAAGAGTGAATCTTCTAAGAGTTTGTGGTTTGAGCGACTCCTTGAGAGACCAGTATTAGATTCCGATGCACCAGTGCAGGTTTACTGTATCCCTTGGACCTTCACATTGACCATGGAGCACAGAAAATGCATCGGCATTGAATACAAAAGGCACAAAACCGACTTAAGTACAAGATGAGTGAATCTTCTAAGAGTTTGTGTTTTGAGCGGCTCCTGGGAGATCAGTATTAGATTCCGATGCACCAGTGCATTTTTTACTGTATGCCTTGGACCTTCACATTGACCATGAAACACAGATATTGCATCGGGATTGAATACAAAACACGCAATGCCGACTTAAGTACAAGAAGGGTGAAATTTCTTAGAGTTTGTGCTTTGAGCCGCTCCTGGGAGACCAGTATTAGATTCCGATGCACCAGTGCAGGTTTACTGTATTGACTATGAAACACAAATATTGCATCGGGATTGAATACAAATAGAGGGAATCTTCCAAAAGTTTGTGCTTTGAACGGCTCCTGGGAGACCAGTATTAGATTCCGATGCACCAGTGCAGGTTTACTGTATTCCTTGGATCTTCACATTGACCATGAAACACAGAAATTGAATCGGGAATGAATACAAACGGGACAATGCTGACTTAAGAACAAGAAGAGTGAATCCTCTACGAGTTTATGCTTTGAGCGGCTCCTGGGAGATCAGTTTTAGATTCCGATGCACCATTGCAGGTTTACTGAATCCCTTTGACATTCACATTGACCATGAAACACAGAAATTGTATCAGGATTGGATACAAAAGTGACAATGCCGACTTAAGTACAAAAAGAGTGAATCTTCTAAGAGTTTGTTCTTTTTGCGGCTCCTCGGAGACCAGTATTAGATTCCGATGCACCAGTGCTGGTTTACTGTATCACTTGGACCTTCAATTAGAACATGAAACACAGAAATTGTATCGGGATTGAATACAAGAGGGACAATGCTGACTTAAGTACAAAAAGAGTGAATCTTCTAAGAGTTTGTTCTTTTGCGGCTCCTTTGAGACCAGTATTAGATTCCGATGCACCAGTGCAGGTTTACTGTATCCCTTTGGACCTTCTCATTGACCATGAAACACAGAAATTGCATCAGGAATGAATACAAACGGGTCAATGCCGACTTAAGTGCAAGAAGAGTAAATCCTCTACGAGTTTGTGCTTTGAGCGGCTCCTCGGAGACCAAAATTAGATTCCGATGCACCAGTGCAGGTGTACTGTATCCCTTGGACATTCACATTGACCATGAAACACAGAAATTCTATCGGGATTGTATACAAAATGCACAATGCCGACTTAAGTACAAGAAGAGTGAAACTTCTAAGAGTTTGAGTTTTGAGTAGCTCCTGGCAGACCAGTATTACATTCCGATGCACCAGTGCAGGTTTACTGTATCCCTTGGATCTTAACATTGACCATGAAACACAGAAAGTGTATCGGGATTGAATACAATATGCACAATGCCGCCTTAAGTACAAGAAGAGTGAATTTTCTACGAGTTTGTGGTTTGAGCGGCTCATGGGAGTTCAGTATTAGATTCCGATGTACCAGTATACGTTTTTTGTATCCCTTGGACCTTCACATTGGCCATGAAACGCACAAACCGCATCGGGATTGAATTAAAAGGCACAATTCTGACTTAAGTACAAAAAGAGTGAATCTTCTAAGAATTTGTGCTTTGAGCGGCTCCTGGGAAACCATTATTAGGTTCCGATGCACCAGCGCAGGTTTACTGTATCCATAGGACCGTCACATTGACCATGTAACACAGAAATTGCATCGGGATTGAATGCAAAAGGCACAATGCCAACTTAAGTACAAGAAGAGTGAATTTTCTAAGAGTTTGTGGTTTGAGCGGCTCCTGTGGGTTCAGTATTAGATTCCGATGTACCATTGCAAGTTTTCTGTATCCCTTGGTCCTTCACATTGACCAAGAAACGCAGAAATTGCATCGGGATTGAATGCAAAAGGCGCAATGCCAACTTAAGTACAAGAAGAGTAAATCTACTACGAGTTTGTGGTTTGGGCGGCTCCTGGGAGACCAGTATTAGATTCGGAGGCACCAGTGCAAGTTTGCCGTATCCTTTGGACCTTCACATTGACCATGCTACACAGAAAATGCTTCGGGATTGAATACAAAGGGCACAATGCCGACGTAAGTACAAGAAGAGTGAATCTTCTATGAGTTTGTGATTTGAGCGCCTCCTGGGAGATCTGTATTAGCTTCCGATGCACCAGTGCAGGTTTAGTGTATTCCTTTGAACTTCTCATTGACCATGAAACTCAGATAATGCATCGGGAATGAATACAAAAAGCACAATGCCGACTTAAGTACAGGAGGAGTGAATCCTCTGCGAGTTTGTGCTTTGAGCGGTTCCAGGGAGACCAGTATGAGATTCCGATGCACCAGTGCAGGTTCACTGTATTCCTTTGATCTTCACATTGACCATGAAACATAGAAATTGCATCGGGATTGAATACAAAAGGCACAATGCCGCCTTAAATACAAGAAGAGTGAATCTCCTAAGAGTTTGTGCTTTGGCGGCTCCTGGGTGACCAGTATTAGATTCTGATGCACTACTGCAGGTTTATTGTAACCCTTGGACCTTCACATTGACCATGAAACACAGAAATTACATCGGGATTGGGTACAAAATGCACAATGCCGACTTAAGTACAAGAAGACTTATTTTTCTAAGAGTTTGTGCTTTGAGCGGCTCCTCGGAGTCCAGTATTGGATGCCGATACACCAGTGCAGTTTTAATGTATCCCTTGGACATTCAACGTGACCATGAAACACAGAAATTGCATCGGGAATGAATACAAACGGGACAATGCCGCCTTAAGTACAAGAAGAGTGAATCCTCTACGAGATTATGCTTTGAGCGGCTCCTGGGAGATCAGTTTTAGATTCCGATCGACCATTGCAGGTTTACTGAATCCCTTTGACATTCACATTGACCATGAAACACAGAAATTGTATCAGGATTGGATACAAAAGTGACAATGCCGACTTAAGTACAAAAAGAGTGAATCTTCTAAGAGTTAGTGCGTTGAGCGGCTCCTGGGAGACCTTTATTAGATTACGATGCGCCAGTGCAGGTTCAGGGTATCCTTTGGATCTTCACATTAACCATGAAACACAGAAATTGCATCGGGATTGAATACTAAAGGGACAATGCCGACTTAAGTACAAGAAGAGTGAATTTTCTAAGAGTTTGTGGTTTGAGCGGCTCTTGGGAGTTCAGTATTAGATTCCGATGTACCAGTGCACGTTTTCTGTATCCCTTGGACCTTCACATTGACCATGAAACGCAGAAATTGCGTCGAGATTGAATACAAAACACTCAATGAGGACTTAAGTACAAGAAGAGTGAATCTATTAAGAGATTGTGGTTTGAGCAGCTCCTAGGAGACCAATAAGTGTTACCCAGGCACCAGTGCAGGTTTACCATATCGCATGGACCTTCGCATTGACCATGAAATGCAGATATTGCATCGGGATTGAATACAAAATGTAAAATGTCGACTTAAGTACAAGAAGAGTGAATATTATAAGAGTTTGTGCATTGAGCGGCTCCTGGGAGACCAGTATTAGACTCTGATGCACCAGTGCAGGTTTACTGTATCCCTTGGACCTTCACATTGACCATAAAACACAGAAAGTGCATCGGGATTGAATACAAAATGCACAATGCCGCCTTAAGTACAAGAAGAGTGAATTTTCTACGAGTTTGTGGTTTGAGCGGCTCATGGGAGTTCAGTATTAGATTCCGATGTACCAGTATACGTTTTTTGTATCCCTTGGACCTTCACATTGGCCATGAAACGCACAAACCGCATCGGGATTGAATTAAAAGGCACAATTCTGACTTAAGTACAAAAAGAGTGAATCTTCTAAGAATTTGTGCTTTGAGCGGCTCCTGGGAAACCATTATTAGGTTCCGATGCACCAGCGCAGGTTTACTGTATCCCTAGGACCGTCACATTGACCATGTAACACAGAAATTGCATCGGGATTGAATGCAAAAGGCACAATGCCAACTTAAGTACAAGAAGAGTGAATTTTCTAAGAGTTTGTGGTTTGAGCGGCTCCTGTGGGTTCAGTATGAGATTCCGATGTACCATTGCAAGTTTTCTGTATCCCTTGGTCCTTCACATTGACCAAGAAACGAGTGAATCCTCAACGAGTTTGTGCTTTGAGCGGCTCCTGGGAGACTAGTATGAGATTACGATGCACCAGTGCAGGTTTACTGTATTCCTTGGATCTTCACATTAAACATGAAACATAGAAATTGCATCGGGATTGAATACAAACATCACAATGCCGGCTTAAGTACAAGAAGACTGAATCTTCTAAGAGTTTATGCTTTGGGCGGCTCCTGGGAGACCAGTATTAGATTCCGACGCACCAGTGAAGGTTTACTGTATCCCTTGGACCTGCACATTGACCATGAAACACAGAAATTGCATTGGGATTGAATAAAAAGGGACAATGCCGACTTAATTACCAGAAGAGTGAATCTTCTAAGAGTTTGTGCTTTGAGCAGCTCCTTGGAAACCAGTTTTAAATTCCGATGCACCAGTGCTGGTTTACTGTATCCCTTGGAGCTTCACATTGACAATGAAAAGAAATTGCATCGGGATTGAATACAAAGGGGACAATGCCGACTTAAGTACAAGAACAGTGAATCTTCTAAGAGTTTGTGCTTTCGCGGCTCCTGGGAGACCAGTATTAGATTCCGTTGCACCAGTGCTGGTTTACTGTATCCCTTGGACCTTCACATTGACAATGAAACACAAAAATTGCATTGGGATTGAATGCAAAGGGGACAATGCCGACTTAGGTACAAGAAGATGGAATCCTCGAAGTGTTTGTGTTTGAGCGGCTCCTGGGAGACCAGTATTAGATTCCAATGCACAAGTGCACGTTTACTGCATCCCATGGACCTTCACATTGCCCATGAAACACAGAAATTGCATTGCGATTGAATACAAAACACTCAATGCCGACTTAAGTACAAGAAGAGTGAAACTTCTAAGAGTTTGTGCTTTGAGCGGCACCTGGGAGACCAGTATTAGATTCCGATGCACCAGTGCAGGATTACTGTATCACCTGGACCTTCAAATCGACCATGATCACAGAGATTGCATCGGGATTGAGTACAAAATGGAAAATGCCGACTTAAGTACAAGAAGAGTGAATCTTCCGAGAGTTTGTGCTTTTAGCGGCTCCTCCTAGACCAGTGTTAGATTCCGATGCACCAGTGCAGGTTTACTATATTCGTTAGATATTCACATTAACTATGAAACATAGAAATTGCATCGGGATTGAATACAAACTTCACAATGCCGTCATAAGTACAAGAAGAGTGAATCTTCTAAGAGTTTGTGCTTTGAGCGGCTCCTGGGAGACCAGTATTAGATTCCGATGCACCAGTGCAGGTTTACTGTATCCCTTGGACCTTGACATTGACAATGAAACACAAAAATTGCATCGGGATTGAATAAAAAGGGGACAATGCCGACTAAAGTGCAAGAAGAGTGAATCCTCTAAGAGTTCGTGCTTTGGCGGCTCCTGGTAGACCAGTATTAGATTCCGATGCACCAGTGCAGGTTTATTCTATCGCTTGGAACATCACACTGTCCACGAAACACAGAAATTGCATTGGGATTGAATACAAAAAGCACAATGCTTACTTAAGTACAAGGAAAGTGAATCTTCTATGAGTTCGTGGTTTGAGCGGCTCCTGGGAGACCTGTATTAGATTACGAGGCACCAGTGCAGATTTACTGTATCCCTTGGACCTTCAAATTTACCATGACACACAGATTTTGCATCGGGATAGAATACAAAATGGACAATGCCGACTTAAGTACAAGAATAGTGAATTTTCTAAGAGATTGTGGTTTGAGCGGCTCCTGGGAGTTCACTATTAGATTCCGATGTACCAGTGCACGTTTTCTGTATCCCTTGGACCTTCACATTGACAATGAAACGCAGAAACTGCATCGGGATTGAATTAAAAGGCACAATGCCGACTTAAGTACAAGAAGGGTGAATTTTCTAAGGAATTGTGCTTTGCGCGGTTCCTTGGAGACCAGTATTAGATTCCGATGCACTAGCGCAGGTTTACTGTATCCCTTGGACCTCCAATGTGACCATCAAACACAGAAATTGCATCGAGATCGAATACAAAAGGCACAATGCCGACTTAAGTACAAGAAGAGTGAATCTTCTAAGAGTTTGTGCTTTCAGCGGCTTCTTGGGAGACCAGTAATAGATTCCGAGGAACCAGTGAAGGTTTACCGTATCCCCTGGACCTTCACATTGACCATGAAACACAGAAACTGCATCGGGATTAAATTCAAGAGGCCCAATGCCGACCTATGTACATGAAGAGTGAATCTTCTAAGATTTTGTGCTTTGAGCGGCTCCTGGGAGACCAGTATTAGATTCTGATGCACTACTGCAGATTTACTGTAACCCTTGGACCTTCACATTGACCACGAAACACAGAAATTGCATCGGATTGAATACAAAATGCACAATGCCGACCTTAGTACATGAAGAGTGAATCTTCTAAGAGTTTGTGCTTTGAGCGGCTCCTGGGAGGCCAGTATTAGATTCCGATGCGCCAGTGCAGGTTTAGGGTATCCCGTGGACCCACACATTCACCATGAAACACAGAAATTGCATCGTGATTGAATACAAAAGGGCACTGCCGCCTTAAGTACAGGAAGAGTGAATTTTCTAAGAGTTTGTGGTTTGAGCGGCTCCTGGGAGTTCAGTATTAGATTCCGATGTACCAGTGCACGTTTTCTGTATCCCTTCGAACTTCACATTGACCATGTAACACAGAAATTGCATCGGGATTGAATGCAAAAGGCACGATGCCAACTTAAGTGCAAGTACAGTGAATCATCTACGAGTTTGTGGATGGTGCGGCTCCTGGGAGATCAGTATTAGTTTCCGTTGACCCAATGCCGGATTACTGTATCACTTGGCCCTTCAAATTGACTATGAAATACAGAAATTGCATAGGGATTTATTACAAAAGGGACAATGCCGACATAAGTACAAGAAGAGTGGATCATCTAAGAGTTTGTGCTTTGAGCGGCTCCTGGGAGGCCAGTATTAGATTCCGATGCGCCAGTGCAGGTTTAGTGTATCCCGTGGACCCTCACATTGACCATGAAACACAGATATTGCATCGTGATTGAATACAAAAGGGATACTGCCGCCTTAAGTACAGGAAGAGTGAATTTTCTAAGAGTTTGTGGTTTGAGCGGCTCCTGTGAGTTCAGTATTAGATTCCGATGTACCAGTGCAGGTTTGCCGTATCCCTCGGACCTTCACAATGACCATGATACACAGAAAATGCTTATGGATTGAATACAAAAGGCACAATGCCGACGTAAGTACAAGAAGAGTGAATCTTCTATGAGTTTGTGATTTGAGCGGATCCTGGGAGATTTATATCAGTTTCCGATGCACCAGTGCAGGTTTAGTGTCTTCCTTGGAACGTCTCATTGACCATGAAACTCAGATAATGCATCGGGAATGAATACAAAAAGCACAATGCCGACTTATGTACAAGAACAGTGAATCTTCTAAGAGTTTGTGTTTTGAGCGGCTCCTGGAAGACCAGTAATAGATTCTGAAGCACCGGTGCAGTTTACTGAATACCTAGGAACTGCACATTGATCATGAAACACAGAAATTTCATCGGGATTGAATGCAAAAAGCACAATGCCAACTTAAGTACAAGAACTGTGAGTCTTCTACGAGTTTGTGCTTCGCGCGGCTCCTGGGAAACCTGTATTAGGTTACGAGGCACCAGTTCAGGTTTACTGTATCCCTCGCGCCTTAACATTGCCCATGAAACACTGAAATTGCATTGGGAATGAATACAAAACACACAATGCCGACTTAAGTACAAGAAGAGTGAATCTTCTGAGAGTTTGTGCTTTTAGCGGCTTCTTGGGAGACCAGTGTTAGATTCCGATGCACCAGTGCAGGTTTACTGTATTCCTTGGATATTCAAATTAACTATGAAACATAGAAATTCAATCGGGATTGAATACAAACATCACAATGCCGTCATATGTACAAGATGAGTGAGTCTTCTAAGAGTTTGTGCTTTGAGCGGCTCCTGGGAGACCAGTATTAGATTCCGATGCACCAGTGCAGGTTTACTGTATCCCTTGGACCTTGACATTGACAATGAAACGCTAAAATTGCATCGGTATTGAATAAAAAGGGGACAATGCCGACTCAGGTGCAAGAAGAGTGAATCCTCTAAGAGTTTGTGCTTTGGCGGCTCCTGGGAGGCCAGTATTAGATTCCGATGCACCAGTGCAGGTTTACTCTATCGCTTGGAACATCACATTGACCATGAAACACAGAAATTGCATTGGGATTGAATACAAAAGGCACAATGCCTACTTAAGTACAAGAAAAATGAATATTCTATGAGTTTGTGGTTTGAGGGGCTCCTGGGAGACCTGTATTAGATTACGAGGCACCAGTGCAGGTTTACTCTACCGCTTGGAACATCACATTGACCATGAAACACAGAAATTGCATTGGGATTGAATACAAAAGGCACAATGCCTACTTAAGTACAAGAAAAGTGAATCTTCTATGAGTTTGTGGTTTGAGCGGCTCCTGGGAGACCTGTATTAGATTACGAGGCACCAGTGCAGGTTTACTGTATCCCTTGGACCTTCGAATTGACCATGAAACACACATATTGCATCGGGATAGAATACAAAAGGGACAATGACGACTTAAGTACAAGAATAGTGAAATTTCTAAGAGTTTGTGGTTTGAGCGGCTCCTGGGAGTTGAGTATTAGATTCCGATGTACCAGTGCACGTTTTCTGTATCCCTTGGACTTTCACATTGACAATAAAACGCAGAAACTGCATCGGGATTGAATTAAAAGGCACAATGCCGACTTAAGTACAAGAAGGGTGAATCTTCTAAGAATTTGTGCTTTGAGCGGTTCCTGGGAGACCAGTATTAGATTCCCATGCACTAGCGCAAGTTTACTGTATCCCTTGGACCTCCGATGTGACCATCAAACACAGAAATTGCATCGAGATCGAATACAAAAGGCACAATGCCGACTTAAGTACAAGATGAGTGAATCTTCTAAGAGTTTGTGCTTTCAGCGGCTTCTTGGGAGACCAGTATTAGATTCCGATGCACCAGTGCAGGTTTACTGTATCCCTTGGAATTTCAAATTGACCATGAAGCACAGAAATTGTATCGGCATTGTATACAAAAACGACAAAGCCGACTTAAGTACAGGAAGAGTGAATCTTCTAAGAGGTTGTGCTTTGAGCGGCTCTTAAAAGACCAGTATTAAATTCCGAGGAACCAGTGCAGGATTACCTTATCCCTTGGACCTTCACATTGACCATGAAACACAGAAATTGCATCGGGATTAAATTCAAAAGGCCCAATGCCGACCAATGTACATGAAGAGTGAATCTTCTAGGATTTTGTGTTTTGAGCGGCTCCTCGGAGACCAGTATTAGATTCCGATGCACCAGTGCAGTTTTACTGTATCCCTAGGACCTTCTCATTGTCCATGAAACACAGATATTGCATCGGGATTGTATACAAAAGGGACAATGCCGACTTAAGTACAAGAAGAGTGACTCTCCTAAGAGTTTGTGTTTGAGCGGCTCCTGGGAGACCAGTATTAGATTCTGATGCACTACTGCAGGTTTACTGTAACCCTTGGACCTTCACATTGACCATGAAACACAGAAATTGCATCGGGATTGAATACAAAATGCACAATGCCGACCTTAGTACATGAAGAGTGAATCTTCTAAGAATTTGTGCTTTGAGCGGCTCCTGGGAAACCATTATTAGATTCCGATGCACCAGCGCAGGTTTACTGTATCCCTTGGACCTTCACATTGACCATATAACACAGAAATTGCATCGGGATTGAATGCAAAAGGCACAATGCCAACTGAAGTACAAGTACAGTGAATCATCTACGAGTTTGTGGATTGTGCGGCTCCTGGGAGATCAGTATTAGTTTCCGTTGACCCAATGCCGGATTACTGTATCACTTGGCCCTTCAAATTGACTATGAAACACAGAAATTGCATCGGGATTTATTACAAAAGGGACAATGCCGACATAAGTACAAGAAGAGTGGATCATCTAAGAGTTTGTGCTTTTAGCGGCTCCTCGGAGACCAGAGTTAGATTCCGATGCACCAGTGCTGGTTTACTGTATCTCTTTGGACCTTCACATAGACCATGAAACACAGACATTGCATCGGGAATGAATACAAACGGGACAATGCCGACTTAAGTAAAAGAAAAGTGAATCCTTTACGAGTTTGTGCTTTGAGCGGCTCCTGGGAGACCAGTATTAGATTCCGATGCACCAGTGCAGCTTTACTGTATCCTTTGGAATATCACATTGACCATGAGGCACAGAAATTGCATCGGCATTGAATACAAAAGCGACAACGCCGACTTAAGTACAAGACGAGTGAATCTTCTAAGAAATTGTGCTTTGAGCGGCTCCTAGAAGACCAGTATTAGATTCCGAGGAACCAGTGCAGGTTTACCGTATCCCTTGGACCTTCACACTGACCATGAAACACAGGAATTGCACCGGGATTGTATTCAAAATGCACAATGCCGACCTAAGTACATGAAGAGTAAATCTTCTAAGATTTTGTGCTTTGAGCGGCTCCTGGGAGACCAGTATTAGATTCCGATGTGCCAGTGCAGTTGTACTGTATCCCTAGGACCTTCTCATCTTGCATGAAACACAGTTATTGCATCGGGATTCAATGCAAAATGAACAATGCCGACCTAAGTACATGAAGAGTGGCTCCTGGGAGGCCAGTATTAGATTCCGATGCGCCAGTGCAGGTTTAGTGTATCCCGTGGACACTCACATTGACCATGAAACACAGATATTGCATCGTGATTGAATACAAAAGGGACACTGCCGCCTTAAGTACAGGAAGAGTGAATTTTCTAAGGGTTTGTGGTTTGAGCGGCTCCTGTGAGTTCAGTATTAGATACCGATGTACCAGTGCAGGTTTGCCGTATCCCTTATACCTTCACATTGACCATGATACACAGAAAATGCTTATAGATTGAATACAAAAGGCACATTGCCGACGTAAGTACAAGAAGAGTGAATCTTCTATGAGTTTGTGATTTGAGCGGCTCCTGGGAGATCTGTACCAGTTTCCGATGCACCAGTGCAGGTTTAGTGTGTTGCTTGGAACTTCTCATTGACCATGAAACTCAGATAATGCATCGGGAATGAATACAAAAAGCACAATGCCGACTTAAGTACAAGAAGAGTGAATCTTCTAAGAGTTTGTGCTTTGAGCGGCTCCTGGAAGACCAGTAATAGACTCCGAAGCACCGGTGCAGTTTACTGAATCCCTAGGAACTCCACATTCATCATGAAACACAGAAATTTCATCGAGATTGAATGCAAAAAGCTCAATGCCAACTTAAGTACAAGAAGTGTGAGTCTTCTACGAGTTTGTGCTTCGCGCGGCTCCTGGGAGACCTGTATTAGATTACGAGGCACCAGTGCAGGTTTACTGTATCCCTCGCACCTACACATTGACCTTGAAACACAGAAATTGCATTGGGAATGAATACAAAACACACAATGCCGACTTAAGTGCAAGAAGAGTGAAACTTCTAAGAGTTTGTGCTATGAGCGGCTCCTCGGAGACCAGTATTGGATGCCGATTCAACAGTGCAGTTTTAATGTATCCCTTGGACATTCAACGTGACCATGAAACACAGAAATTCCATCGGGAATGAATACAAACGGGACAATGCCGCCTTAAGTACAAAACGAGTGAATTCTCAACGAGTTTGTGCTTTGAGCGGCTCCTGGGAGACAAGTATGAGATTACGATGCACCAGTGCAGGTTTACTGTATCCCTTGGACCTTCACATTGACCACGAAAGACAGAAATTGCTTCGGGCTTGTATACAAAAGGCACAACGCCGACTTAAGTACAAGTAGAGCGTATCTTCTACGGGTTTGTGCTTTGAGCGGCTCCTGGGAGACCTGTATTAGATTACGAGGCACCAGTGGAAGTTTACTGTATCCCTCGCACCTTCACATTGACCATGAAACACAGAAATTGCATTGGGATTGAATACAAAACTCACAATGCCGACTTAAGTACAAGAAGAGTGAAACTTCTAAGAGTTTGTGCTTTGAGCGGCACGTGGGAGACCAGTATTAGATTCCGATGCACCAGTGCAGGATTACTGTATCACCTGGACCTTCAAATTGAACATGAACGCAGAGATTGCATCGGGATTGAGTACAAAATGGAAAATGCCGACTTAATTTCAAGAAGAGTGAATCTTCTGAGAGTTTGTGCTTTTAGCGGCTCCTCGCAGACCAGTGTCAGATTCCGATGCACCAGTTCAGGTTTACTGTATTCCTTGGATATTCAAATTAACTATGAAACATAGAAATTGCAACGAGATTGAATACAAACATCACAATGCCCTCATAAATACAAGATGAGTGAATCTTCTAAGAGTTTGTGCTTTGAGCGGCTCCTGTGAGTTCAGTATTAGATTCCGATGTACCAGTGCACGTTTTCAGTATCCGTTGGACCTTCACATTGACCTTGAAACGCAGAACCTGCATCGGGATTGAATTAAAAAGCACAATGCCGACCTAAGTACAAGAAGAGTGAATCTTCTAAGAGTTTGTGCTTTGTGCGGCTCCTGGGAGACCAGGAGATCGAATACAAAATGCACAATGCTGACTTAAGTACAAGAAGAGTGAATCTTCTAAGAGTTTGTGTTTTGAGCGGCTCCTTGGGAGGCCAGTACTAGAATCCGATGCACCAGTGCAGGTTTACTGTATCCCTTGGACGTTCACATTGACCATGAAGCACAGAAATTGCATCAGCATTGAATGCGAAAGGGACAAAACCGACTTAAGTACAAGAAGAGTGAATCTTCTAAGAGTTTGTGCTCTGAGCGGCACCTGGAAGAGAAGTATTAGATTCCGATGCACCAGAGCAGGTTTACTATATCCCTTGGACCATCACATTGACCATGGAACACAGAAACTGCATCGGGACTGATTACAAAAGGGACAGTGCCAACTCAAGTACAAGAAGAGTGAGTTTACTAAGAGTTTGTGGTGTGGGCGGCTCCTGGGGAGACCAGTATTAGATTCGGAGGCACCAGTGCTGGTTTACCGTATCCCTTGGACCTTCGCATTGACCATGATACACAGAAATTGCATCGGGATTGTATACAAAAGACACAATGCCGGCTTAAGTACAAGAAGAGTGAATCTTCTATGAGTTTGTGATTTGACCGGCTCCTGGGAGATCAGTATTTGATTCCGATGCACCAGTGCAGGGTTAGTGTATCCCTAGGACTTTCTCATTGTCCATGAAACTCAGATATTTCATCGGGAATGAATACAAAAGGCACAATGCCGACATAAGTACAGGAAGAGTGAATCCTCTAATAGTTTGTGCTTTGAGCGGCTCCTGGGAGACCAGTAAGAGATTCCGAAGCACCAGTGCAGGATCATTGTATTCCTGGGAGACAATGCCGACTTAATTAGAAGGAGAGTGAATCCTTTACGAGTTTGTGCTTTGACCGGCTCCTGGGAGACCAGTATGGGATTACGATGCACCAGTGCAGGTTTACTGTACTCCTTAGGTCTTCACATTAACCATGAAACATAGAAATTGCATCGGGATTGAATTCAAGCTTCTCAATGCCGTCTTAAGTACAAGAAGAGTTAATCTTCTAAAAATTTGTGATTTTAGCGGCTCCTGGGAGACCAGTATTAGATTCCACTGCACCAGTGCACGTTTACTGTATCTCTTGGGCCTTCACATTGATCATGAAACACAGAAACTGCATCGGGATTGAATACAAGAGGGACAATGCCGACTTAAGTACAAGAAGAGTGAATCGTCTATGAGTTTGTGATTTGAGCGGCTCCTGGGAGACCAGTATTTGATTCCGATGCACCAGTGCAGTTTTACTGTATCCCTTGGACCTTCACATTGACCATGAAACACAGAAATTGCATTGGGATTGAATATAAAAGGCACAGTGCCTACTTAAGTACAAGAAAAGTGAATCTTCTAACATTTTGTGCTTTGAGCGGCTCCTGGGAGATTAGTATTAGATTCCGATGCACCTGTGCAGTTTTACTGTATCCCTAGGACCTTCACATTGACCATGAATCACAGAGAGTGCCCCAGGATTGAAATCAAAAAGGCAATGCCGAGTTAAGTTCAAGTAGAGTGTATCTTCTAAGAGTTTGTGCTTTGAGCGGCTCCTGGGAGTCCGGTTTTAGATTCCGATGCACCAGTGCAGGTTAATTGTATCACTTGGAACATCACATTGACCATGAAACACAGAAATTGCATCGGGATTCAATACAAAAGGTACAATGCCGACATAAGAACAAGAAGAGTGAATCTTCTAGGAGTTTGTGCATTTAGCGGCTCCTCGGAGACCAGTGTTGGTTTCCGATGCACCAGTGCAGGTTCACTGTACCGCTTGGACCTTCACATTGACAATGAAACATAGGAATTGCATCGGGATTGAATACAAAAGGCACAATGCCGTCTTAAGTACAAGAAGAGTGATTCTTTTAAGAGTTTGTGCTTTGAGCGGCTCCTGGGAGACCAGTATTAGATTACTATGTACCAGTGCACGTTTACTATATCCCTTGGACGTTCACATTGACCATGAAACGCAGAAACTGCATCTGGATTGAATACAAAAGCCACAATGCCGACATAGGTACAAGATGAGTGAATCTTCTAAGAGTTTGTGCTTTGATCGGCTCCTGGGAGACCAGTATTAGATTCCGATGCACCAGTCCAGGTTTACTGTATTCCTTGGAACATCAAAGTGACCATGAAACACAGAAATTGCATCGGGATTGAATACAAAGAAAACAATGACGACTTAAGTACAAGAGTAGTGAGTCTTCTAAGAGTTTGTGACTTGAGCGGCTCCTGGGAGTCCAGTAGTAGATTCCGAAGCAGCAGTGCAGGTTGACTGTATCGTTTGGAAGATCGCATTGACCATGAAACACAGATATTGCATTGGGATTGAATACAAAATGACAATGAAGACTTAAGTACAAGAAGAGTGTATCTTCTAAGAGTTTGCGAATTCAGCGGCTCCTGGGAGACCAGGATTAGATTCCAATGCAGCAGTGCAGATATACTGTATCCCTTAGACCTTCCCATTCACCATGAGACACAGAAATTCCAACGGGAATTGAATACAAAAGGCACAATGCCGACTTAAGTACAAGAAGAGTGAATCTTATAAGAGATTGTAATTTGAACGGCTCCTGGGAGACCAGTATTAGATTCCGATGCACCAGTGCAAGTTTACTGTATACCTTGGACCGACAAATTGACCGTGAAACACAGACATTGAATCGGGATTGAAAACAAAAGGGACAATTGCGACTTAAGTACAAGAAGAGTGAATCTTCTAAGAATTTGTGATTTGAGCGGCTCCTGGGAGACCAGTATTAGATTCCGATGCCCCAGTACAGGCTTACTGTATCCCTTGGACCTACACATCGACCATGAAACACAGAAATTGCATCGGGAATGAATACAAAAAGCACAATGCCGACATAGGTACAAGAAGAGTAAATCTTCCAAGAGTTTGTGTTTGAGCGGCTCCTGGGAGACCAGTATTAGATTCCAATGCACCAGTGCAGGTTTACTGTATCCCTTGGACGTTCGCATTGACAATGAAACACAGAATTTGCATCGGGATTGAATACAAGGAGTACAATGCCGACTTAAGTACAACAAGAGTGTATTTTCTTAGAGTTTGTGCTTTGAGCGGCTCCTGGGAGACCGGTATTTGACTCCGATGCACCAGTGCAGGTTTACTGTATCCCTTGGACCTTCACATTGACCATGAAACACAGAAATAGCATCGTGATTGAATACAAAAGGCACAATGACGACTTAAGTACAAGAATAGTGAATCTTGTAAGAGTTTGAAATTTGAGCGGCTCCTTGGAGACCAGTATGGGATTACGAAGCACCAGTGCAAGTTTACTGTATTCCTTGGATCTTCACATTAACCATGAAACATAGAAATTGCATCGGGATTGATTACAAACATCACAATGCCGTCTTAAGTACAAGAAGAGTGAATCTTCTAAGATTTCTTTTTTTTTTTGAGCGGCTCCTGGGAGACCAGTATTAGATTCCAATGCACCTGTGCAGGTTTACTGTATCCCTTGGACCTTTACATTGACGATGAAAGACAGGTATTGCATCGGGATAGAAACCAAAAGGGACAATGCCGACTTAAGTACAAGCATTGTGAGACTTCTAAGAGTTTGTGCTTTGAGCGGCTCCTGGATGACCAGTATTAGATTCCGATGCACCAGTGCAAGTTTACTGTATTTCTTGGACATTCAAATTGACCATGAAACACAGAAATTGCATCGGGAATGAATACAAAAGGGACAATGCTGACTTAAGTACAAGATGAAAGAATTTTCTAAGGGTTTGTCCTTTGAGCGGCCCCTGGCAGACCAGTATTAGATTCCGATGCACCAGTGCAGGTTTACTGCATCCCTTCGATTTTCACATTGACCATGTAACACAGAAATTGCATCGGGGTTGAATAAAAAATGCACAATGGCGACTTAAGTACAAGATGAGTGAATCTTCTCATAGTTTGTGCTTTGAGCAGCTCCTGTGAGCCCAGTATTAGATTCCGATATACCAGTGCACGTTTACTGTGTCACTTGGACTTATACATTGACCATGAAACACAGAAATTGCATCGGGATTGAATACAAAAGGCACAATGCCGACTTAAGTACAAGCTCAGTGAATCTTCTAAGAGTTTGTGTTTCGAGCGGCTTCTGGGAGACCGGTATTGGATTCCGATGCACCAGTGCAGGTTTACTGCGTCACATGGACCATCAACGTGACCATGAAACACATAAATCGCATCGGAATTGAATACAAAAGGCACAATGCCGACTTAAGTACAGTAAGAGTGAATCTTCTAAGCGTTTGTGTCTTGAGCGGATCTTTGGGAGACCAGTATTAGATTCCGATGCTGCAGTGCAGGTTTACTGTATCCCTTGGACCTTCACATTGACCATGAAACACAGAAATTGCATCGGGATTGAAACCAAAATGGACAATGCCCACTTAAGTACACGAAGTGTGAATCTTCTAAGAGTTTGTGCTTTGAGCGGCTCCTGGGAAGCCAGTATTATATTCCGATTCACCCGGGCAGGTTTACTGTATCTCTTGGACATTCACATTGACCATGAAACACAGAAATTGCATCGGGATTGAATACAAAAGGGACAATGCTGACTTAAGTACAAGAAGAGTGAATTTTCTAAGAGTTTGTGATTTGAGCGGCTCCTGGGAGACCAGTATTAGATACCGATGCACCAGTGCAATTTTACTGTATCCCATGGACCTTCAACTTGACCATGAAACAGAGAAATTCCATCGTGATTGAATACAAAAAGGTACAATACCGACGTAAGTACAAGAAGAGCGAATCTTCCAAGAGTTTGTGCTTTGAGCGGCTCCTGTGAGACCAGTATTAGATTCCGACGCACCAGTGAAAGTTTACTGCATCCCTTGGACATTCACATTGACCATGAAACACTGAAATTGCATCGGGATTGAATCCAAGAGGGACAATGCCGACTTATATACAAGAAGAGTGAATCTTCTAAGAGTTGGAATTTTGAGCGGCTCCTGGGAGCCCAGTATTAGATACCGATGCACCAGTGCACATTTTCTGTATGCCTTGGACCTTCACATTGACCATGAAACACAGATATTGCATCGGGATTGAATACAAAAGCACAATGCCGACTTATGTACAGGAAGAGTGAATCTTCTAAGTGTTTGTGCTTTGAGCGGGTCTCGGGAGACCCGTATTACATTCAGATGTACCGGTGCATGTTTACTGTATCCCTTGGACTTTCAAATTCACAATGAAACCAAGAAACTGCATCGGGATTGAATACAAAATGCACAATGCCGACTTAAGTACAAGAAGAGTGAATCGTCTAAGAGTTTGTGTTTTGAGCGGCTCCTGGGAGACCAGTATTAGAATCCGATGCACCTGCGCAAGTTTCTGTGTCCCATGGACCTTCAACTTGACCATGAAACACAGAAATTGCATCGGGATTGAATACAAAAGGGACAATGCCGACTTAAGTACAAGATGAGTGAATTTCCTAAGAATTTGTGCTTTGAGCGGCTCCTGGGAGACCAGTATTAGATTACGATGTACCAGTGCACGTTTACTGTATCCCTTGGACGTTCACATTGACCATGAAACGCAGAATCTGCATCGGGATTGAATACAAAAGGCACAATGCCGACATAGGTACAAGATGAGTGTAACTTCTAAGAGTTTGTGCTTTGAACAGCTCCTGGGAGACCAGTATTAGATTCCGATGCACCAGTGCAGGTTTACTGTATACCTTGGACCGACACATTGACCGTGACACACAGACATTGAATCGGGATTGAAAACAAAAGGGACAATGGCGACTTAAGTACAAGAAGAGTGAATCTTCTAAGAATTTGTGTTTTGAGCGGCTCCTGGGAGACCAGTATTAGATTCCGATGCACCAGTACCGGCTTACTGTATCCCTTGGACCTACGAATTGACCATGAAACACAGAAATTGCATCGGGATTGAATACAAAAAGCACAATGCCAACTAAAGGGGAAGAAGAGTGATTCTTCTACGAGTTTGTGGTTTGTGCGGCTCCTGGCAGACCCGTATTAGATTCCGATGCACCAGCGCACGTTAACTGTTTCCCTTGGACCTTCACATTGACCATGAAACACAGAAATTGTATCGGGATTGATTACAAAAGGGACAATGCCGACTTAAGTACAAGAAGAGTGAATTTTCTAAGAGTTTGTGCTTTGAGCAGCTCCTGGGGACCAGTATTAGATTCCGATGTACAAGTGCACTTTTACTGTATCCCTTGGACTTTCACATTGACCATCAAACACAAACTGCATCGGGATTGAATACAAAAGGCTCATCGCCGACTTAAGTACAAGAAGAGTGAATCTTCTAAGAGTTTGTGGTTTGAGCGGCTAGGGGCAGTCCAGTATTAGATTCCGTTGCACCAATGCAGGTTTAGTGTATCCCATGGACCTTCAACTAGACCATGAAAGACAGAAATTGCATCGGGATTGAATACAAAAGGCACAATTAAGACTTCAGTACAAGAAGAGTGAATCTTCTAAGAGTTTGTGCTTTGAGGTGCTCCTGGGAGACCAGTATTAGATTCCCATGCACCAGTGAGGGTTTACTGTATCCCTGGGACCTTGACATTGACCATGAAACCCAGAAATTGCATTCGGATTGAATACAAAAGAGACAATGCCGATATAAAAACAAGAAGAGTGAATCTTCTATGAGTTTGCGCTTTTAGCTTCTCCTGGGAGACCAGTATTACATTCCGATGCACCGGTGCAGGTATACTGTATCCCGTGGACCTTCACATTGACCATGAAACACAGAAATTGCATCGAGATTGAATACAAAAGGCACAATGTCGTATTAAGTACAAGAAGAGTGAATCTTCTAAGAGTTTGTGCTTTTGAGCGGTTCATGGGGGACCAGTATTAGATTCCGATGCACCAGTGCAGGTTTACTGTATCCCTTGGACCTTACCATTGACCATGATGCTCAGAAATTGCAACGGGATTGAATACAACAGGCACAATGCCTACTTAAGTACAAGAAGAGTGAATCTTCTACGAGTTTGTGCTTTGAGCATCTCATGGTATACCAGTATTAGATTCCGATGCACCAGTACAGGTTTACTGTATCCCTTGGACCTTCACATTGACCATGAAACACAGAAATTGCATCGGGATTGAATACAAAAGGCACAATGGCGACTTAAGTACAAGAATAGTGAATCTTCTCAGAGTTTGTGATTTGAGCGTTTCCTGGGAGACAAGTATTAGGTTCCGATGTACCAGTGCACGTTTACTGTGTCACTTGGACCTTTACATTGACCATGAAACTCAGAAACTGCATCGGGATTGAATACAAAAGGCACAATGCCGACTTAAGTACAAGCTCAGTGAATCTTCTAAGAGTTTGTGCTTCGAGCGGCTTCTGGGAGACCAGTATTAGATTCCGATGCACCACTGCAGGTTTACTGTGTCCCATGGACCTTCACCGTGACCATGAAACACAGAAATCGCACCGGAATTGAATACAAAAGGCACAATGCCGACTTAAGTACAACAAGAGAGAATCTTCTAAGAGTTTGTGTTTTGAGCGGATCTTTGGGAGACCAGTATTAGATTCCGATGCACCAGTGCAGGTTTACTGTATCCCTTGGTCCTTGACATAGACCATGAAAGACAGAAATTGCATCGGGGTTGAATAGAAAAGGGACAATGCCGACTTAAGTACATGAAGAGTGAATTTTCTAAAAATTTGTGCTTTGAGCGGCTCCTGGGAGACCAGTATCAGATTACGATGTACCAGTGCACGTTTACTGTATCCCTTGGACGCTCACATTCACCATGAAACGCAGAAACTGCATCGGGATTGAAACCAAAAGGGACAATGCCCACTTAAGTACAAGAAGTGTGAATCTTCTAAGAGTTTATGCTTTGAGCGGCTCCTGGGAAGCCAGTATTATATTCCGATTCATCCGGGCAGGTTTACTGTATCTCTTGGACGTTCACATTGACCATGAAACACAGAAATTGCATCGGGATTGAATACAAAAGGGACAATGCTGACTTAAGTACAAGAAGAGTGAATTTTCTAAGAGTTTGTGATTTGAGCGGCTGCTGGGAGACCATTATTAGATTCCGATGTACCAGTGCACGTTTACTGTATCCCTTGGACTTTCACATTGAACATGAAACATAGAAACTGCATCGTGATTGAATACAAAAGGCACAATGCCGACTTAAGTACAAGTGAAGTGAATCTTTGGAGGGTTTGTGTTTTGAGCGGCTCCTGGGAGCCCAGTATTAGATTCCGATGCACCAGTGCAATTTTACTGTATCCCATGGACATTCAACTTGACCATAAAACACAGTAAAATGCATCGTGATTGAATACAAAAAGGTACAATACCGACGTAAGTACAAGAAGAGTGAATCTTCCAAGAATTTGTGCTTTCAGCGGTTCCTGTGAGACCAGTATTGGAATCCGACGCACCAGTGAAAGTTTACTGCGTCCCTTGGACGTTCACATTTACCATGAAAAACAGAAATTGCATCGGGATTGAATCCAAGAGGGACAATGCCGACTTATGTACAAGAAGAGTGAATCTTCTCAGAGTTTGTGCCTTGAGCGGCTCCTGGGAGTCCAGTATTAGATTGCGAAGCACCAGTGCAGGTTGACTGTATCGTTTGGAAGATCGCATTGACCATGAAACACAGAAATTGCATCGGGATTGAATACAAAAGAGACAAAGCCGACTTAAGTACAAGAAGAGTGAATTTTCTAAAAATTTGTGCTTTGAGCGGCTCATGGGATGCCAGTATCAGATTCCGATGCACCAGTGCAGGTTTACTGTATTCCTTGGACCTTCACATAG
Organism: Schistocerca piceifrons; assembly: GCF_021461385.2. Classification (NCBI taxonomy): domain Eukaryota; kingdom Metazoa; phylum Arthropoda; class Insecta; order Orthoptera; family Acrididae; genus Schistocerca; species Schistocerca piceifrons. The sequence goes on along the minus strand of NC_060139.1, from coordinate 1,120,013,561 downwards.
ACCATGAAGCACAGAAATTGCATCGGTATTAAGGGGAGTTGGAATGCCGGAAAATGGAAAAAATTCACATTTTCAGTTTTTAACCTTATAACTTAATTTGAAATTTTCTGCTTAAAATGGTGCAAAATTTGTTAAGAAATTCCAATTGGAAGTATTTTTATTTAATTTTTCAAAATTACATGTGCGCCCAGCAAAGTTACCCATCTTGTGATTTGTACACATTTAAATCTTCGCATTTCCGAAAACATTACATATAGAAGGCTGTGGATTTCACTCTTCAGTTGTAGAATCTTTGATCCTTCCATAGGTACCATTGTTTTTACGACTAGCTGTGTTTATTGTTCAGTTTTTGATCTGTGAGTGTTTGTTTTGAGCCTCGAGTTTAGTTTGTCGCTCATTTGGAGTTTGTTATCTGTCTTGTTTTGACTTTCAGTGGTGAGTGCGTAGTTTCTACGATGCCTAGGAGTGCATCATTATTTAAAAAGCGAAAGTTTCGCGGTAATAGATTTACAAATAACGTTTGTTCAAGTGATTCTGCTTCAGCACCTGTTGATGCTGGTGAAAGTTCTGACGTTTGTACAGCTGAGATGTGTGAAGGAGACACGCCCACCAGTGCATCAAAAAAGAAGTTATCAAACTGTGCAAGTGAAATTACAGATGAAGCTTCTAATGAACAATATGTTTTAGTCGACTTTCCTGTTTTTACTGAGTTTATGAAGAAATGTTTGTGTTGTAATCTTTGTGGAGGTTCTTTTGATATGAACATAACAAAATCTATAGGACTTTCCTGCAAAATTGCTATAGTTTGTGCCAGTTGTGAAAATGAGACCTGTTTTTGGAGCTCTAAAACATGCAGTAGCAATTTGTTTGAGAGTAATATCAGGCTAATGTATGCAATGAGAGCAATTGGTAAAGGACATACTGCTGCTCAAACATTTTGTGCCATAATGAATCTTCCACCTCCACCTGCTAAAATTGACAATTACACTGAAGTGATAGGAGATGCTGTTCAGTCTGTAGCAGATTTATCAATGAAAGCTGCTGCCAGTGAAGCAAAATATATAAATGAAGGAAACCCAGATATCCCTGTTGCTTTTGATGGAACCTGGCAGAAAAGGGGTCACACATCCAAAAATGCTGTTGCTACTGTTACTAGTGTGGACAGCGGTAAAGTTTTGGACTATGAAGTGCTCACTAAACATTGTTACCATTGTGCATCTGGTAAGATAGAAGCAGCTCACATATGTAGCAAGAATTATGAAGGTACGAGTGGAGGCATGGAGGCTGCCGCTGCTGTGAAAATGTTTAGCAGATCAGAAAAAGAACGGGGAGTATTTTACACAAAATTCCTTGGAGATGGGGACTCCAAGGCATACAAAAGTGTTACAGAATCCATGCCATATGTCAATAAGACAATAACTAAACTAGAATGTGTCGGTCATGTTCAGAAACGAATGGGCACTCGTCTAAGGAAACTGAAACAGAATCTGAAGGACAAAATTTTGTCAGATGGTAAAACCATTAGAGGTCGCCTGTCAGATAAAATTATAAATGAATTACAACAATACTATGGTATGGCAATAAGAAATAATGCAAATAATTTGCAGGAAATGAGACAAGCTGTATGGGCCACATATTTACATCGATCATCAACTGATGATAATCCTCAACATTTTGCTTGTCCAGATGGTCCTCAGTCATGGTGCAATTATAGAAAATCTCAAGCTACTGGGGATCCTTATCACCATAAAAATTATATTCCATTGGCTGTTATGGAAGTAATTAAACCAATATATAGAGACTTGGGGCATCCTGATCTTCTGCGAAAATGTCTTCATGGTTGTACCCAGAATCAAAACGAGTCGTTCAACAACCTCATTTGGACTCGTGTACCTAAGAATGTATTTGTTGGGATAAAAACATTGAAATGGGGAGTCAGTGATGCTGTTATTTCATTCAATGATGGTCATATGGGTAGGCTAAAGGTCATGGCAAGGCTCGGCATTGCTCCTGGTATCAACACCATCAGAGGTCTTCAGCTTCTGGACAGCGTGCGAGTAAGGAAGGCTCAGTATGCAGCTGAATTTAATACAAAAAAAGCAAGGGCAGCAAGGAGAAGAAAGCTTCTAGGTGAAGAAGAAGAACTAGAAGATGACCCTGATTACTCTGCTGGACACTTTTGATAATAGAATAAAAGGTATTTGTGAATTTTCATAATAAATTACTTTAATCGCATTTTCTGGCATTTGACATTTTTAGTGTTACATGTACCTTTATCTCATAAACCACTCAACCAACAACATTCAAATTTTCAGAAATGCTGCAAAACAGTTCAAAGAGGCCACTGAACTAGAATCATGACAAGAACTGGCTTATTCTCTGAACTAGGGAAGTTTATGTTATACTTTTTCCAATAAAAAATGGCTTAATGGTAAAAAATTCATAAATACTATACCAACAAAAAGAAAACATTGGTTCTAGTTCAGTGGGCTCACAATATATGCTGAAAACCTCTGCCAGAATTTCAAAGTTCTGAAGATAATAGTTCCAAAGAAAAAGGTACACAAAGTTAGCAAATTTAACATTGGCGAGATAGGGCATTCCAACTCCCCTTAAATTCAAAAGTGACAATGCCGACTTAAGTAAAAGAAGGGTGAATCTTCCAAGAGTTTTTGCTGTGAGCGGCTCCTGGGAGACCAGTATTAGATTCCGATGCACCAGTGCAGATTTACTGTATCCCTTGGATCTTCAAATTGACCATGAAACACAGAAATCGCATTGTGATTAAATTGAAAAGGCACAATGCGGAATGAAGTACAAGAAGAGTGAATCTTCTAAGAGTTTCTGGTTTGAGAGGCTCATGGGAGACCATTATTAGATTCCGATACAACAGTGCAGCTTTTCTGTATCACGTCGACCTTCACATTGAGCATGAATCACATGTATTGCATCGTGATTGAATACAAAGAGAACAATGACGACTTAAGTACAAGAGTAGTGAATCTTCTAAGAGATTGTGCCTTGAGCGGCTCCTGGGAGTAAAGTATTAGATTCCGAAGCACCAGTGCAGGTTGACTGTATCGTTTGGAAGATCGCATTGACCATGAAACACTGATATTGCATCGGGATTGAATACAAAATGACAATGCAGACTTAAGTACAAGAGGAGTGTTTCTTCTAAGAGTTTGCGATTCCAGCGGTTCCTGGGAGACCAGGATCAGATTCCAATGCACCAGTGCAGATATACTGTATCCCTTGTACCTTCCCATTCACCATGAGACACAGAAATTGCAACGGGAATTGAATACAAAAAGCACAATGCCGACTTAAGTACAAGAAGAGTGAATCTTCTAAGAGATTGTAATTTGAACGGCCCCTGGGAGACCAGTATTAAATTCCGATGCACCAGTGCTGGTTTACTGTATACTTTGGACCGACACATTGACCGTGAAACACAGAAATTGAATCGGGATTGAAAACAAAAGGGACAATGGCGACCTAAGTACAAGAAGAGTGAATCTTCTAAGAATTTGTGTTTTGAGCGGCTCCTGGGAGACCAGTATTAGATTCCGATGCACCAGTACAGGCTTACTGTATCCCTTGGACCTACACATTGACCATGAAACACAGAAATTGCATCGGGATTGAATACAAAAGGCACAATGCCAACTAAAGGAGAAGAAGAGTGATTCTTCTACGAGTATGTGGTTTGTGCGGCTCCTGGGAGGCCTGTATTAGATTCCGATGCACCAGCGCACGTCAACTGTTTCCCTTGGACCTTCACATTTACCATGAAACACAGAAATTGTATCGGGATTGAATACAAAAGGGACAAAGCCGACTTAAGTACAAGAAGAGTGAATTTTCTAAGAGTTTGTGCTTTGAGCGGCTCCTGGGAGACCGTATTAGATTCCGATGTACAAGTGCACTTTTACTGTAACCCTTGGATTTTCACATTGACCTTGAAACACAGAAACTGCATCGGGATTGAATACAAAAAACTCATTGCCGACTTAAGTACAAGAAGAGTGAATCTTCTAACAGTTTGTGGTTTGAGCGGCTCCTCGGAGTCCAGTATTAGATTCCGATGCACCAGTGCAGGTTTAGTGTATCCCATGGACCTTCAACTAGACCATGAAACACAGATATTGCATCGGGATTGAATACAAAAGGCAGAATTAAGACTTAAGTACAAGAAGAGTGAATCTTCTACGAGTTTGTGCTTTGAGCATCTCATGGTAGGCCAGTATTAGATTCCGATGCACCAGTGCAGGTTTACTGTATCCCTTGGACCTTCACATTGACCAAGAAACACAGAAGCTGCATCGGGATTAAATACAAATGGCACAATGCCGACTTAAGTACAAGCTCAGTGAATCTTCTAAGAGTTTGTGCTTCGAGCGGCTCCTGGGAGACCAGTATTGGATTCCGATGCACCAGTGGAGGTTTACTGTGTCCCATGGACCTTCAACGTGACCATGAAACACAGAAATTGCATCGGAATTGAATACAAAAGGCACAATGCCGACTTAAGTACAAGAAGAGTGAATCATCTAAGAGTGTGTGTTTTTAGCGGATCTTTGGGAGGCCAGTATTAGATTCCGATGCACCAGTGCAGCTTTACTGTATCCCTTGGTCCTTCACATTGACCATGAAAGACAGAAATTGCAACGGAATTGAATACAAAAGGGACAATGCCGACTGAAGTACAAGAGGAGTGAATTTTCTAAAAATTTTCGGTTTGAGCGGCTCCTGGGAGACAGGTATCAGCTTACGATGTACCAGTGCACGTTTACTGTATCCCTTGGACTTTCACATTAAACATGAAACATAGAAACTGCATCGGGATTGAATACAAAAGGCACAATGCCGAATTAAGGACAAGAAGAGTGAATCTTCTGAGGGTTTGTGCTTTGAGCGGCTCCTGGGAGACCAGTATTGGATTCCGATGCACCAGTGCAATTTTACTGTATCCCATGGACCTTCAACTTGACCATGAAAGACAGAAATTGCATCGTGATTGAATTCAAAAAGGTACAATACCGACGTCAGTACAAGAGGTGTGAATCCTCTAAGAGTTTGTGCTTTGAGCGGCTCCTGTGAGACCAGCATTAGATTCCGACGCACCAGTGATAGTTTACTGCATCCCTTGGACCTTCACATTGACCATGAAACACAGAAATTGCATCGGGATTGAATCCAGGAGGGACAATGCCGACTTATGTACAAGAAGAGTGAATCTTCTAAGAGTTGGAGTTTTGAGCGGCTCCTGGGAGCCCAGTTTTAGATACCGACGCACCAGTGCACGTTTACTGTATCCCTTATACGTTCACATTGACAATGATACACAGATATTGCATCAGGATTGAATACAAAAGGCACAATGCTGACTTAAGTACAAGAAGAGTGAATCTTCTAAGTGTTTGTGCTTTGAGCGGGTCACGGGATACCTGTATTAGATTCCGACGTACCAGTGCATGTTAACTGTATCCCTTGGACTTTCACATTGACAATGAAACACAGAAACTGCATCGGGATTGAATACAAAAGGCACAACGAAGACTTAAGTACAAGAAGAGTGATTCTTCTAAGAGTTTGTGCTTTGAGCGACTCATGGTGGAACAGTATTAGATTCCGACGCACCAGTGCAGGTTTACTGTATCCCTTGGGCCTTCACATTGACCATGAAACACAGAAATTGCATTGGGATTGAATACAGAAGGCACAATGACGACTTAAGTACAAGATGAAAGAATCTTCTAAGATTTTGTGGTTTGAGCAGCTCCTTGGAGACCAGTATTAGATTTCGATGCACCAGTGCAGGTTTACTGTATACCTTGGACCTTCACATTGACCATGAAAGACAGAAATTGCATCGGGATTGAAACCAAAAGGGACAATGCCCTCTTAAGTACAAGAAGTGTGAATCTTCTAAGAGTTTATGTTTTGAGCGGCTCCTGGGAAACCAGTATTAGATTCCGATTCACCAGTGCAGGTTTACTGTATCCCTTGGACTGTCACATTGTCCATGAATTACAGAAATTGCATCGGGATTAAATACAAAAGGGTTACTGCCTACTTAAGTACAAGCAGAGTGAATCTTCCAAGAATTTGTGATTTGAGAAGCTCCTAGGAGACCGGTGTTAGTTTCCGACGCACCACTGCAGGTTTACTGTTTCCCTTGAATCTTCACATTGACCATGAAACACAGAAATTGCATCGGGATTGAATACAGGAGTGACATTGCAAACTTATGTACAAGAAAAGTGAATCTTCTAAGAGTTTGTGCTTAGAGCGGCTCTTGGGAGCCCAGTATAAGATTCAGATGCACCAGTGCAGGTTTACTGTATCCCTTGGACCTTCACATTGACCATGAAACACAGAAATTGCATCGGGATTGAATACAAAAGGCACAATGACGACTTAAGTACAAGATGAGTGAAGCTTCTAAGAAATTCTGCTTTGAGAGGCTCCTGGGAGACCAGTACTTGATTCCGATGCACCAGTGCAGGTATACTGTATCCCTTGGACCTTCACATTCGCCTTGAAAGACAGAAATTGCATCGGGATTGAAACCAAAAGGGACAATTCCGACATAAGTACAAGAAGAGTAAATCTTCTAAGAGTTTGTGCTTTGTGCGGCTCCTGGGAGACAAGTATTAGATTTAGATGCACCAGTGCAGGTTTACTGTATTTCTTGGACATTCACATTGACCATGAAGCACAGAAATTGCATCGGGATTCATTACAAAAATCACAATGCCGACTTAAGTACAAGAAGAGTGAATTCTCTAAATGTTTGTATTCTGAGCGGCTCCTTGGAGACCAGTATTAGATTCCGATGCACCAGTGCAGGTATACTGTATCCCTTGGACCTTCACATTCGCCTTGAAAGACAGAAATTGCATCGGGACTGAATACAAAAGGGACAATGCCGACGTAAGTACAAGAAGAGTGAATTTTCTAAGAGTTTGTGCTTTGAGCGTCTCCTGGGAGACCAGTATTAGATTCCGATGCGCCAGTGCAGGTTTACTGTATCCATTGGACCTTCAACCTGACCATGAAACACAGAAATTGCATCGGGATCGAACAGAAAATGCACAATGATGACTTAAGTACAAGAAGAATGAAATTTCAAATAATTTGTGCAATGAGCGGCTCCTGGGAGACCAGAATTAGATTACGATGCAACAGTGCAGGTTTACTGTATCAATTGCACCGTCACATTGACCATGAATCACAGAATTTGCTTCGGGATTGAATACAAAAGAGACTATGCCGACTTAAGTACAAGGAGAGTGAATCTTCTAAGAGTTTGTCCTTTGAGCGGCTCCTGGGAGACCAGTATCAGATTCCGATGCACCAGTGAAGGTTTACTGTATCCCTTGGACCTTCACATTGACCATGAAACACAGAAATTGCATAGGGATTGAATTCAAAAGGCACAATGCCTACTTAAGTACAAGAAGAGAGAATCTCCTAAGAGTATGTGCTTTGAGCGGCTCATGGGTGACCAGTATTAGATGCCGATGCAGCAGTGCAGGTTTACTGTATCCCTTGGACCTTCACTTTGACCATGAAACACAGATTTTCCGTCGGGATTCAATACAAAAGTCACAATGCCGACTTAAGTACAAGATGAGTGATTCTTCTAGGAGTTTGTGCTTTGACCGGCTCCTGGGAGACTAGTGTTAGATTCCGATGCACCAGTGCAGGTTTACTGTATCCCTTGGACCTTCACATTGACCATGAAACACAGAAATTGCATCGGGATTGAATACAAAAGGCACAATGGCCACTTAAGTACAACAAGAGTGAATTTTCTAAGAGTTTGTGCTTTGAGCGGCTCCTGGGAGACCAGTATTAGATTCCGATTCACCAGTGCAGGTTTACTGTATCCCTTGGACCTTCACATTAACCATGAAACACAGAAATTTCATCGGGATTGAATACGAAAGGCACAATGCCGACTTAAGTAAAAGAAGAGTGAATTTTCTAAGATTTTGTGTTTGTGCGGCTCCTGGGACTCCGGTAGTAGATTCCGATGCACCAGTGCAGGTTTACTGTACCCCTTGGACCTTTACATTGACCATGAAATACAGACATTGCATCAGGTTTCAATACTAAAGGGACAATGAAGACTTAAGTACAAGAAGAGTGAATCTTCTAAGAGTTTGTAATTTGAGCGGCTCCTGGGAGACCAATATTGGATTCCGATGCACCAGTGCAGGTTTACTGTATCAATTGGACCGTCACATTGACCATGAAACACAGAAATTACATCGGGATTGAATACAAAAGAGACAATGCCGACTTAAGTACAAGGAGAGTGAATCTTCTAAGTGTTTGTGCTTTGAGCGGCTCCTGGGAGACCAGTATTAGCTTCTGACCCACCAGTGCAGGTTTACAGTATCCCTTGGACCTTCACATTGACCATGAAACACAGAAATAGCATCGGGATTGAATAGGACAATGCCGACTTATGTAGAAGAAGATTGAATCTTCTAAGAGTTTAAGCTTTGTGCGGCTCCTGGGACACCCCGTAGTAGATTCCGATGCACCAGTGCATGTTTATTGTATCCCTTGGACCTTCACATTGACCATGAAACACAGAAATTGCATCGGGATTGGATACAAAAAGCACAATGCCAACTTAAGTACAAGAAGAGTGAATCTTTTAAGAAATTGTGCTTTGAGCGGATCCTGGGAGACCAGTATTAGATTACGATGCACCAGTGCAGGTCACTGTATCCTTTGGACATTCACATTGACCATGAAACACAGAAATTGCAACGGGATTGAATACAAAATGCACAATGCCGACTTCAGTACAAGAAGAGTGAGTCTTCTACGAGTTTCTGTTAGAGCGGCTCCTGGGAGACCAGTATTAGATGCCAATGCACCAGTGCAGGTTTACTGTATCCCTTTGACACTCACATTGACCATGAAACACAGATAATGCATCGGGATTCAATGCAAGAGGCACAATGCCGAAATAAGTACAAGATGAGTGAATCTTCTAAGAGTTTGTGCTATGAGCGGCTCCTGGGAGACCAGTATTAGATTCCGATGCACCAGTGCAGGTTTACTGTATCCCTAGGACCTTCACATAGACCATGAATCACAGAAATTGCATCGGGATTGAATACAAAAGGCACAATGCCTACTTAAGTACAAGAAGAGTGAATCTTCTAAGAGTTTGTGCTTTGCGCGGCTCCTGGGAGACCACTATCAGATTCCGATGCACCAGTGCAGGTTTAATGTATCCCTTGGACTTTCACATTGACCATGAAACACATAAACTGCATCGGGATGACATACAAAAGGCACAATGCCGACTTGAGTACAAGATGAGTGAATCTTCTAAGAGTTTGTGCTTTGAACGGTCCCTGGGAAACCAGTATTGGATTCCGATGGTCCAGTGCAGATTTACTGTATCCCTTGGACCTTCACAGTCACCGTGAAACACAGAAATTGCATCAGGATTGAATACAAAAGGAACAATGCCGACTTAAGTACAAGAAGAGTGAATTATCTAAGAGTTTGTGCTTTGAACGGCTCCTGGGAGACCAGTATTAAATTCCGATGCACCAGTGCAGGTTTACTGTATCCCTTGGACCTTCACATTGACCATAAAACACAGATATTGCAACGGGAGTGAATATAAATGCACAATACCGAATCAAGTAAAGAATAGTGAAACTTCTAAGAGTTTGTTGTTTGAGCGGCTCCTGGGATACCAGTATTAAATTCCGTTTTACCAGTGAAGGCATACTGTGTCCCTTGGACCTTCACATTGACCATGAAACACAGAAATTGGTTCGGGATTGAATACAAATGGCACAATGCTGATTTAAGTACAAGAAGAGTGAATCATCTAAGAATTTGTACTTTGAACGGCTCCTGGGAGACCAGTATTAAATTCTGATGCCCCAGTGCTGGTATACTGTATCCCTTGGACCTTCAAATTGGCCATGAACCACAGAAATTGCATCGGGATTGAATACAAAAGGGACAATGCCGACTTAAGTACAAGAAGAGTGAGTCATCCAAGAGTTTGTTTTTGAGTGGCTTCTTGGAGACCAGTATTAGTTTCCGATGCACCAGTGCAGGTTTACTGTATCCCTTGGGCCTTCTCATTGACCATGAAAGACAGTAATCGCATCGTGATTGAATACAAAAGGCACAATGCCGAATCAAGTAAGGAAGAGTGAATCTTCTAAGAATTCGTGGTTTGAGCGGCTCATGGGAGACCAGTATTAGATTCCGTTGCACCAGTGCAGGTTTACTGTATCCCTTGGATCTTCACATTGACCATGAAACACAGAAATTCCATTGGAATTGATTACGAAATGCACAATGACGATTGAAGTACAAGGACAGAGGATCTTCTAAGCGTTTGTGCTTTCAGCGGCTCCAGGGAGACCGGTATTGGATTCCGATTTACCAGTGAAGGTATACTGTATCCCTTGGACCTTCAAATTGACCATGTAACACAGATATTGCTTCGGGATTGGATACAAAAGCACAATGCCGACGTAAGTACATTTTGACTGATTCTTCTAAGAGTTTGTGTTTTGAGCGGCTCCTGGGAGACCAGTAGTAGATTTAGATGCACCAGAGCAGGTTTACTTTATACCTTGGACCTTCACATTGACCATGAAACACAGAAATTGCATCAGGATTGATTACAAATGGGCCAATGCCGACTCCAGTACTAGAAGAGTGAACGTTCTAAGCGTTTGCGCTTTCAGCGGCTCCTGGGAGACCAGTATTGGATTCCGATGCTCCAGTGCTGGTGTACTGTATCCCTTGGAACTTCACATTGATCATGAATCACGGAAATTGCTTCGGGATTGAATACAAAACGCACAATGCCGACTTAAGACCAAGATGAGTGAACCTTCTAAGAGTTTTGGCTTGGAGCGGCTCCTGGGAGACCAGTATTAGATTCCGATGCGTCAGTGCATGTTTACTGTATCTCTTGGACATTCGCATTGACTATGAAAGACAGAAATTGCATCGGGATTGAAATCAAAAGGGACAATACACACATAAGTAGAAGAAGAGTGAATCGTCTAAGAGTTTGTGTTTGGGCGGCTCCTGGGAGACCAGTTATAGATTCCGATGCACCAGTACCAGTTTACTGTATCCCTTAGACCATCTTATTGACAATGAAACACAGAAATTGCATCGGGATTAAATACAAAAGGTGCAATGCCGACTTAAGTACAAGAAGAGTGATTCGTTTAAGAGTTTGTGCTTTCAGCGGCCCCAGAGAGACCAGTATTAGATTCCGATGCACCAGAGCATGTTTACCGTATCACTTGGACTTTCACTTTGACCATGAAGCACAGAAATTGCATCGGGATTGAATACTAATAGAACAATGCCGACTTAAGTACAAGAACAGTGAAATTTCTAAGAGTTTGAGCTTTAAGCGGCTACTGGGAGACCAGTATTAGATGCCGATGCACCAGGTCAGGTTTACTGTATCCCTTGGATCTTCACATTGACATTGAAACACAGAAGTTGCATCGGGATTGAATACAAAAGGCACAATGCTGACTTAAGTACAAGGTGAGTCAATCTTCTAATAATTTGTGCTTTGAGCGGCTCCTGGAAGACCTGTATTAGATTCCGATGCACCACTGCACGTTTACTGTATCCCTTGGACATTCACATTGACCACGAAACACAGGAATCGCATCGTGATAGAATACAAAAAGCACAATGCCGAATCAAGTAAAGAACAGTGAATCTTCTATGAATTTGTGGTTTGAGCGGCTCATGGGAGACAAGTATTAGATTCCGTTGCACCAGTGCACGTTTACTGTATCCCTTGGATCTTCACATAGACCCATGAAACACAGAAATTGCATCGGGATTGAATACAAAAGGCACAATGCCAACGTAAGTACAAGATAAGTGAATCTTCTAAGAGTTTGTGATTTGAGCGGCCCTGGGAAACCAGTATTAGATTCCGATGCACCAGTGAAGGTCTACTGTATCCCTTGGAGCTTTACAGTTAATATGAAACACATAAAATGCATTGGGATAGTATATAAAAGAAACAATGCCGACTTAAGTACAAGAGGGACAATATTTTCTATGAGTTTGTGCTTTGAGCGGCTCCTGGGGACCAGTATTAGATTCCGATGCACCAGTGCAGGTTTACTGGTATCAATTGTTCCTTCACCTCTGACCATGATACACAGGATTTTCATCGGCATTGAATACAAAAGGGATAATGCCAAACTTATGTACATGTAGAGTGAATTTTCTACGAATTTGAGGTTGAGTGGCTGTCGTTAGACCTGTATTACATTCCGATGCACCAGTGCACGTTTATTGTATCCCTTTGACCTTCACATTGACCATGAAACACAGAATTTGCATCGAGAATGAATTCAAAAGGGACAATTGCGACTTAAGTACAAGAACAGTGAACCTTCTAAGAGTTTGTGCTTTGAGCGGCTCCAGGGAGACCAGAATTAGATTCCGAAGCACCAGTGCAGGTTTACTTTATCCCTTGGACCTTCACATTGACCATGAAACACAGAAATTGCATCGGGATTGATTACAAAAGGGACAATGCCGACTCCAGTACAAGAAGAGTGAATGTTCTAAGAGTTTCGGTTTCAGCGGCTCCTGGGAGGACCAGTATTGGATTCCGATGCACCAGTGCTGGTGTACTGTATCCCTTGGAGCTTCTACATTGACCATGAAGCACAGAAATTGCATCGGGATTGAATACAAAAAGCACAATGCCGACTTAGAGACCAAGATGAGTGAATCTTCTAAGTATTTGTGCTTTGAGCGGCTCCTGGAGACCCAATATTAGATTCCGATGCATCAGTGCATGTTTACTGTATCCCTTGGACTTTCGCATTGACTATGAAAGACAGACATTGCATCGGGATAGAAATCAAAAGAGACAATACACACTTAAGTACAAGAAGAGTGAATCGTCTAAGAGTTTGTGTTTTGGCGGCTCCTGGGAGACCAGTTATAGATTCCGATGCACCAGTGCCAGTTTACTGTATCCCTTAGACCATCATATTGGCAATGAAACACAGAAATTGCATCGGGTTTAAATACAAAAGGGTGCAATGCCCACTTATGTACAAGAAGAGTGATTCGTTTAAGAGTTTGTGCTTTCAGCGGCCCCAGGGAGGACCAGTATTAGACTCCGATGCACCAGAGCATGTTTACCGTGGGGTCACTTGGACTTTCACTTTGACCATGAAACACTGAAATTGCATCGGGATTGAATTCTAAACGAACAATGCCAACTTAAGTACAAGAACAGTGAATCTTCTAAGAGTTTGTGCTTTGAGCGGCTCCTGGGAGATTAGTATTTAGATGCCGATGCACCAGTGCAGGTTTTACTGTATCCCTTGGACCTTCACATTGACATTGAAACACAGAAATTGAATCGGGATTGAATACAAAATGGACAATGCCGACTTAAGTACAAGGTGAGCTAATCTTCTAATAATTTGTGCTTTGAGCGGCTCCTGGAGACCTGTATTACATTCCGATGCACCAGGGCACGTTTACTGTATCCCTTGGACCTTCAAATTGACCACGAAACAAAGGAATCACATCGTGATAGAATACAATAAGCACAATGCCGAATCAAGTAAAGAACAGTGAATCTTCTAAGAATTTGTGATTTGAGCGGCTCATGGGAGACCAGTATTAGATTCCGTTGCACCAGTGCAGGTTTACTGTATCCCTTGGACCTTCAAATTGACCTTGTAACACAGAAATTGCATCGGGATTGGATACAAAAGGCACAATGCCTACGTAAGTACAAGGTGGACTGATTCTTCCAAGTGTTTGTGATTTGATTGGGTCCTGGGAGACCAGTATTAGATTCCGGATGCACCAGAGCAGGTTTACTGTATCCCTTGGCCATTCCCCTTGACCAAGAAAGACAGATATTGCATTGGGATTGAAATCAACAGGGACAATGCCGACTTAAGTACAACAACAGTGAATCTTCTAAGAGTTTGTGCTTTGAGCGGCTCCTGGGAGACTAGTATTAGATTCCGAAGCACCAGTGCAGGTATACTGTATCCCTTGTGACGTTCACATTGACCATGAAACACAGAAATTGCATTGGAATTGAATACAAAAGGCACAATGACAACTTAAGTACAAGAACAGCGAAACTCCTAACAGTTTGTGCTTTGAGTGGCTCCTGGGAGACCTGTATTAGATTCCGCTGCACCAGTGCATGTTGGCTGTATCATTTGGACCTTTACATTGACCATGAAAACACAGAAATTGCATAGGGGATTGAATACAAATGGGACAATGCCGACTTAAGTACAACAAGAGTGAATCTTCTAAGATTTGCGCTTTCAGCGGCTCCTGGGAGAGCAGGATTAGATTCCGATTTACCAGTGAAGGTATACTGTTATCCCTTGGTCCTTTACAGTGAAATGAAACACATAAATTGCATCGGAATAGAATATAAAAGAAACAATGCCGACTTAAGACCAAGATGAGTGAATCTTCTAAGTGTTTGTGTTTGAGCGGCTCCTGGGAGAACAGTATTAGATGCCGATGCACCAGTGCAGGTTTACTGTATCCCTTGGACCTTCACATTGACATTGAAACACAGAAATTGCATCGGATTGAATACAAAATGCACAATGCCGACTTATATACAAGGTGAGCTATTCTTCTAATAATTTGTGCTTTGAGCGGCCTCCTGGGAGACCTGTATTACATTCACGATGCACCAGTGCACGTTTACTGTATCCCTTGGACCTTCACATTGACCACGAAACACAGGAATCACATCGTGATAGAATACAATAAGCACAATGCCGAATCAAGTAAAGAACAGTGAATCTTCTAAGAATTTGTGGTTTGAGCGGCTCATGGGAGACCAGTATTAGATTCCGTTGCAACCAGGTGCAGGTTTACTGTATCCCTTGGACCTTCAAGTGGACCTTGTAACACAGAAATTGCATCGGGATTGGATACAAAAGGCACAATGCCGACGAAAGTACAAGGTGACTGATTCTTCCAAGTGTTTGTGATTTGAGCGGGTCCTGGGAGACCAGTATTAGATTCCGATGCACCAGAGCAGGTTTACTGTATCCCTTGGCCATTCCCATTGACCAAGACAGACTGATATTGCATTGGGATTGAAATCAACAGGGACAATGCCGACTTAAGTACAAGAACAGTGAATCTTCTAAGAGTTTGTGCTTTGAGCGGCTCCTGGGAGACCAGTATTAAATTCCGCAGCACCAGTCCAGGTTTACTGTATCCCCTGGACCTTCACATTGACCATGAAACACAGAAATTGCATTGGAATTCAATACAAAAGGCACAATGACAACTTAAGTACAAGAAGAGTGAAACTACAAAGAGTTTGTGCTTTGAGCGGCTCCTGGGAGACCTGTATTAGATTCCGCTGCACCAGTGCATGTTGACTGTATCATTTGGACCTTTACATTGACCATGAAACACAGGAAATTTCATCAGGATTGAATTTAAAAGGGGACAATTGCGACTTAAGTACAAGAACAGTGACTCTTCTAAGGGTTTGTGCTTTGGGCGGCTCCTGGACACCAGTATTAGATTCCTATGCATCAGTGAATGTTTACTGTATCCTTGGACCTTCACATGGTCTATGAAAGGCAGAAATTGCACCGAGATTGAAATCAAAAGGGAAAAAACACACTTAAGTACAAGAAGAGTGAATTTTCTAAGAGTTTGTGTTTGGGCGGCTCCTGGGAGACAAGTATTAGATTCCGTTGCACCAGTGCCGGTTTACTGTATCCCTTGGACCATCATATTGACAATGATACACAGAAATTGCATCGGGATTAAATACAAGAGGTGCAATGCCGACTTAGGTAGAAGAAGAGTGAATCGTCCAAGAGTTTGTGATTTCGGCTGCTCCAGGGAGACCAGTATTATAGATTCCGATGCACCAGCGCATGTTTAAGGTATTCCCTTGGACTTTCCACTTTGACCATGAAACACAGAAATTGCATCGGGATTGAATACAAAAGGCACAATGCCGACTTAAGTACAAGAAGAGTGAACCTACTAAGAGTTTGTGCTTTGAGCGGCTCCTGGGAGACCAGTATTAGATTCCGATGCACCAGTGCAGTTTTACTGTATCCCTTGGACGTTCACGTTGACCATGAAACACATAAATTGCGTCGGGATTGAATACAAAAGGCACAATGCCGACGTAAGTACAAGATGAGTGAATCTTCTAAGAGTTTGTGATTTCAGCGGCGCCTGGAAAGCCAGTATTAGATTTCGATGCACCAGTGCTGGTCTACTGTATCCCTTGGTCCTTTACAGTGCATATGATACACATAAATTGCATCGGGATAGAATATAAAAGGCACAATGCCGATTTAAGTACAAGAGGAGAAAATTTTCTAAGAGTTTGTGCTTTGAGCGGCTCCTGGGAGACCTGTATTACATTCCGATGCACCAGTGCACGTTTACTGTATCTCTTTGACCTTCACATTGACCATGAAACACAGAAATTGCATCGGGATTGATTACAAAAGGGACAATGCCGACTCCGGTACAAGTAGAGTGAATGTTCTAAGAGTTTGCGCTTTAAGCTGCTCCTGGGAGACCAGTATTGGATTCCGATGCACCAGTGCTGGTGTACTGTATCCATTGGACCTTCACATTGACCATGAATCACAGAAATTGCATTGGGATTAAATACAAAAGGCACAATGCTCCTGGGAGGCCAGTATTGGATTCCGATGCACCAGTGCTGGTGTACTGTATCCATTGGACCTTCACATTGACCATGAATCACAGAAATTGCATCGGGATTAAATACAAAAGGCACAATGCCGACATAAGACCAAGATGAGTGAATCTTCTAAGAGTTTGTGCTTTGTGCGGCTCCTGGGAGACCAGTATTAGATTCCGATGCATCAGTGCATGTTTATTGTATCCCCTGGACTTTTGCATTGACTATGAGAGACAGAAGTTGCATCGGGATTGAAATCAAAAGGGACAATACACACTTAAGTAAAAGAAGAGTGAATCGTGTAAGAGTTTGTGTTTGGGCGGCTCCTGGGAGACCAGTTATAGATTCCGATGCACCAGTGCCAGTTTAAAGTATCCCTTGCACCATCATATTGACAATGAATCACAGAAATTGCATCGGGATTGAATACAAAATGCACAATGCCGACTTAAGTACAAGGTGATTTAATCTTATAATAATTTGTGCTTTGAGCGGCTCCTGGGAGACCTGTATTAGATTCCGATGCACCAGTGCACATATACGGTGTCCCTTGGACATTCACATTGACCACGAAACACAGGAATCGCATCGTGATAGAATACAAAAAGCACAATGACGAATCAAGTAAAGAACAGTGAATCTTCTAAGAATTTGTGGTTTGAGCGACTTATGGGAGACCAGTATTAGATTCCGTTGCACCAGTGCAGGTTTACTGTATCCCTTGGATCTTCACATTGACCATGAAACACAGAAATTGCATCGGGATTGAATACAAAAGGCACAATGACGCCCTATGCACAAGTAGAGTGAATCTTCTAAGAGTTTGTGATTTGAGCGGCTCCTGGGAAACCAGCATTAGATTTTGATGCACCAGTGCAGGCTGACTGTATAATTTGGACCTTCACATTGACCATGATACACAGAAATTGCATTGGGATTGAATACAAAAGGGACAATGCCGCCTTAAGTACAAGAAGTAAGAATCTTCTAAGAGTTTGCGTTTTCAGCGGCTCCTGGGAGAGCAGTATTAGATTCCGATTTACGAGTGAAGGTATACAGTCTCCCTTGGACCTTCACATTGACCATGAAACACAGAAATTGCATTGGAATTGAATACAAAAGGCACAATGACAACTTAAGTACAAGAAGAGTGAAACTACTAAGAGTTTGTGCTTTGAGCGGCTCCTGCGAGACCTGTATTAGATTCCGCTGCACCAGTATATGTTGACTGTATCATTTGGACCTTTACATTGACCATGAAACACAGAAATTGCATAGGGATTGAACACAAAAGGGACAATGCCGACTTAAGTAGAAGAAGAGTGAATCTTCTAAGATTTTTGCTTTCAGTGGCTCCTGGGAGACCAGTATTAGATTCCTATGCACCAGTGAATGTTTACTGTATCCCTTGGACTTTCACATTGTCTATGAAAGACAGAAATTGCACCGGGATTGAACTCAAAAGGGAAAATACACACTTAAGTACAAGAAGAGTGAAACTTCTAAGAGTTTGTGTTTGGGCGGCTCCTTGGAGACAAGTATTAGATTCCGATGCACCAGTGCCGGTTTACTGTATCCCTTGGACCATCATATTGACATTGATACACAGAAATTGCATCGGGATTAAATACAAAAAGTGCAATGCCGACATAAGACCAAGATGAGTGAATCTTCTAAGAGTTTGCGCTTTGAGCGGCTCCTGGGAGACCAGTATTAGATTCCGATGCACCAATGCATGTTTAACTATCACTTGGACTTTCACTTTGACCATGAAACACAGAAATTGCATCGGGATTGAATACTAAAGGAACAATGTCGACTTAAGTACAAGAGCAGTGAATCTTCTAAGTGTTTCTGCTTTGAGCGGCTCCTGGGAGACCAGTATTAGATGCCGATGCACCAGTGCAGGTTTACTGTATCCCTTGGACCTTCACATTGACATTGAAACACAGAAATTGCATCGAATTTGAATGCAAAATGCACAATGCCGACTTAAGTACAAGGTGAGTTAATCTTCTAATAATTTGTGCTTTGAGCGGCTCCTGGGAGACCTGTATTAGATTCCGATGCACCAGTGCACGTTTACTGTATCCCTTGGACATTCACATTGACCACGAAACACAGGAATCGCATCGTGATAGAATACAAAGAGCACAATGCCGCAGCAAGTAAAGAACAGTGAATCTTCTAAGAATTTGTGGTTTGAGCGGCTCATGGGAGACCAGTATTAGATTCCGTTGCACCAGTGCAGGTTTACTGTATCCCTTGGATCTTCACATTGACCATGAAACACAGAAATTGCATCGGGATTGAATACAAAAGGGACAATGCCGCCTTAAGTACAAGAAGAGAGAATCTTCTAAGAGTTTGCGTTTTCAGCGGCTCCTGGGAGAGCAGTATTAGATTCCGATTTATCAGTGAAGGCATACTGTATCCCTTGGACCTTCATATTACTATGAAACACAGAAATTGCATCGGGATTGAATACAAAAGGCACAATGACGCCCTATGTACAAGTAAAGTGAATCTTTTAAGAGTTTGTGCTTTGAGCGGCTCCTGGGAAACCAGTATTAGATTCCGATGCACCAGTGCAGGCTGACTGTATAATTTGGACCTTCACATTGACCATGATACACAGAAATTGCATCGGGATTGAATACAAAAGGGACAATGCCGCCTTAAGTACAAGAAGAAAGAATCTTCTAAGAGTTTGCGTTTTCAGCGGCTCCTGGGAGAGCAGTATTAGATTCCAATTTACCAGTGAAGCAATACTGTCTCCCTTGGACCATCACATTGACCATGAAACACAGAAAATTGCATCGGGATTGAATACAAAAGGCAGAATGCCGACTTAAGTACAAGAAGAGTGAATCATCTAAGAGTTTGCACTTTTGAACGGCTCCTGGGAGACCAGTATTAGATACTGATGCACCAGTGCAGGTTTACTGTATCCCTTGGCCATTCTCATTGACCATGAAAAACAGATATTGCATTGGGATTGAAATCAAAAGGGACAATGCCGACTTAAGTACAAGAACAGTGAATCTTGTAAGAGTTTGTGATTTGAGCGGCTCCTGGGAGACCAGTATTAGATTCCGAAGCACCAGTGCAGGTTTACTGTATCCCTTGGACCTTCACATTGACCATGAAACACAGAAATTGCATTGGAATTGAATACAAAAGGTGCAATGCCGACATAAGTACAAGAAGAGTGAATCGTCTAAGAGTTTGTGCTTTCGGCGGCCCCAGGGAGACCAGTATTAGATTCCGATGCACCAGTGCATGTTTAAGGTATCCCTTGGACTTTCCCTTTGACCATGAAACACAGAAATTGCATCGGGATTGAATACAAAAGGCACAATGCCGACTTAAGACCAAGATGAGTGAAACTTCTAAGAGTTTGTTCTTTGAGCGGCTCCTGGGAGGACCAGTATTAGATTCCGAGGCATCACTGCATGTTTACTGTATCCCTTGGACTTTCGCATTGACTATGAAAGACAGAAGTTGCATCGGGATTGAAATCAAAAGGGACAACACACACTTAAGTACAAGAAGAGTGAATCGTGTATGAGTTTGTGTTTGGGGCGGCTCCTGGGAAACCAGTTATAAATTCCGATGCACCAGTGCCTATTTGCTGTACCCTTAGACCATCATATTGACAATGAAACACAGAAATTGCATCGAGATTAAATACAAAAGGTGCAATGCCGACTTAAGAACAAGAAGAGTGATTCGTTTAAGAGTTTGTGCTTTCGGCGGCCCCAGGGAGACCAGTATTAGATTCCGATGCACCAGTGCATGTTTAAGGTATCCCTTGGACTTTCCCTTTGACCATGAAACACAGAAATTGCATCGGGATTGAATACAAAAGGGCACAATGCCGACTTAAGTACAAGAAGAGTGAAACTTCTAAGGTTTTGTGATGTCAGCAGCCCCTGGGAAACCAGTATTAGATTCCGATGCACCAGTGCAGGTCTACTGTATCCCTTGGTCCTTTAATGTGAATATAAAACACATTAAATTTGCATCGGGATAGAGTATAAAAGAAACAATGTCGACTTAAGTACAAGAGGAGAAAATTTTCTAAGAGTTTGTGCTTTGAGCGGCTCCTGGGGAGACCAGTATTAGATTCCGATGCACCAGTGCAGGTTTACTGTATCAATTGGTCCTTCACACTGACCATGATACACAGAATTTGCATCGGCAATGAATACAAAACGGACAATGCAAACTTATGTACAAGTAGAGTGAATCTTCTACGAATTTGAGGTGTGAATGGCTGCTGTTAGACCTGTATTACATTCCGATGCACCAGTGCACGTTTACTGTATCCCCTTGACCTTCACATTGACCATGAAACAAAGAAATTGCATCGGGATTGAATTCAAAAGGGACAATTGCGACTTAAGTACAAGAACAGTGAATCTTCTAAGAGTTTGTGTTTTGAGCGACCCCTGGGAGACCAGAATTAGATTCCGAAGCACCAGTGCAGGTTTACTTTATCCCTTGGACCTTCACATTGACCATGAAACAAAGAAATTGCATCGGGATTGATTACAAAAGGGACAATTGCGACTTAAGTACAAGAACAGTGAATCTTCTAAGAGTTTGTGTTTTGAGCGACCCCTGGGAGACCAGAATTAGATTCCGAAGCACCAGTGCAGGTTTACTTTATCCCTTGGACCTTCACATTGACCATGAAACACAGAAATTGCATCGGGATTGATTACAAAATGGACAATGCCGACTCCAGTACGAGAAGAGTGAATGTTCTAAGAGTTTGCGCTTTCAGCGACTCCTGGGAGACCAGTATTGGATTCCGATGCACCAGTGCTGGTGTACTGTATCCATTGGACCTTCACATTGACCATGAATCACAGAAATTGCATCGGGATCGAATACAAAAGGCACAATGCCGACTTAAGACCAAGATGAGTGAAACTTCTAAGAGTTTGTGCTTTGAGCGGCTCCTGGAAGACCAGTATTAGATTGCGATGCATCAGTGCATGTTTACTGTATCCCTTGGACTTTCGCATTGACTATGAAAGACAGAAGTTGCATCGGGATTGAAATCAAAAGGGACAATACACACTTAAGTACAAGAAGAGTGAATCGTGTAAGAGTTTGTGTTTGGGCGGCTCCTGGGAGACCAGTTATAGATTCCGATGCACCAGTGCCAGTTTACTGTTCCCTTAGACCATCATATTGTCAATGAAACACAGAAATTGCATCGGGATTAAATACAAAATGCACAATGCCGACTTAAGTACAAGGTGATTTAATCTTCTAATAATTTGTGCTTTGAGTGGCTCCTGGGAGACCTGTATTAGATTCCGATGCACCAGTGCACGTTTACTGTATCCCTTGGACATTCACATTGACCACGAAACACAGGAATCGCATCGTGATAGAATACAAAAAGCACAATGCCGAATCAAGTAAAGAACAGTGAATCTTCTAAGAATTTGTGGTTTGAGCGGCTCATGGGAGACCAGTATTAGATTCCGTTGCACCAGTGCAGGTTTACTGTATCCCTTGGATCTTCACATTGACCATGAAACACAGAAATTGCATCGGGATTGAATACAAAAGGTACAATGACGCCCTAAGTCCAAGTAGAGTGAATCTTCTATGAGTTTGTGTTTTGAGCGGCTCCTGGGGGACAAGTATTAGATTCCGAAGCACCAGTGCCGGTTTACTGTATCCCTTGGACCATCATATTCACAATGATACACAGAAATGGCATCGGGATTAAATACAAAAGGTGCAATGCCGACTTAAGTACAAGAAGAGTGATTCGTTTAAGAGTTTGTGCTTTAAGCGGCCCCAGGGAGACCAGTATTAGATTCCGATGCACCAGTGCATGTTTGCCTATCACTTGGACTTTCACTTTGACCATGAAACACAGAAATTGTATCGGGATTGAATACTAAAGGAACAATGCCGACTTAAGTACTAGTACAGTGAATCTTCTAAGTGTTTCAGCTTTGAGCGGCTCCTGGGAGACCAGTATTAGATGCCGATGCACCAGTACACGTATACTGCATCCCTTGGACATTCACATTGACCACCAAACACAGGAATCGCATCCTGATAGAATACAAAAAGCACAATGACGAATCAAGTAAAGAACAGTGAATCTTCTAAGAATTTGTGGTTTGAGCGGCTCATGGGAGACCAGTATTAGATTCCGTTGCACCAGTGCAGGTTAACTGTATCCCTTGGATCTTCACATTGACCATGAAACACAGAAATTGCATCGGGATTGAATACAAAAGGCACAATGACGCCCTATGTACAAGTAAAGTGAATCTTTTAAGAGTTTGTGCTTTGAGCGGCTCCTGGGAAACCAGTATTAGATTCCGATGCACGAGTGCAGGCTGACTGTATAATTTGGACCTTCACATTGACCATGATACACAGAAATTGCATCGGGATTGAATACAAAAGGGACAATGCCGCCTTAAGTACAAGAAGAATGAATCTTCTAAGAGTTTGTGTTTGGGCGGCTCCTTGGAGACAAGTATTAGATTCCGATGCACCAGTGCCGGTTTACTGTATCCCTTGGACCATCATATTGATAATGATACACAGAAATTGCATCGGGATTAAATACAAAAAGTGCAATGCCGACATAAGTACAAGAAGAGTGAATCGTCTAAGAGTTTGTGCTTTCGGCGGCCCCAGGGAGACCAGTATTAGATTCCGATGCACCAGTGCAGGTTTACTGTATCAATTGGTCCTTCACACTGACCATGATACACAGAATTTGCATCGGCAATGAATACAAAACGGACAATGCCAACTTATGTACAAGTAGAGTGGATCTTCTACGAATTTGAGGTTTGAATGGCTGCTGTTAGACCTGTATTACATTCCGATGCACCAGTGCACGTTTACTGTATCCCCTTGACCTTCACATTGACCATGAAACAAAGAAATTGCATCGGGATTGAATTCAAAAGGGACAATTGCGACTTAAGTACAAGAACAGTGAATCTTCTAAGAGTTTGTGCTTTGAGCGACCCCTGGGAGACCAGAATTAGATTCCGAAGCACCAGTGCAGGTTTACTTTATCCCTTGGACCTTCATATTGACCATGAAACACAGAAATTGCATCGGGATTGATTACAAAATGGACAATGCCGACTCCAGTACAAGAAGAGTGAATGTTCTAAGAGTTTGCGCTTTCAGCGGCTCCTGGGAGACAAGTATTGGATTCCGATGCACCAGTGCTGGTGTACTGTATCCCTTGGACTTTCGCATTGACTATGAAAGACAGAAGTTGCATCGGGATTGAAATCAAAAGGGACAATACACACTTAAGTACAAGAAGAGTGAATCGTGTAAGAGTTTGTGTTTGGGCGGCTCCTGGGAGACCAGTTATAGATTCTGATGCACCAGTGCCAGTTTACTGTACCCTTAGATCATCATATTGACAATGAAACACAGAAATTGCATCGGGATTCAATACAAAATGCACAATGCCGACTTAAGTACAAGGTGATTTAATCTTCTAATAATTTGTGCTTTGAGTGGCTCCTGGGAGACCTGTATTAGATTCCGATGCACCAGTGCACGTTTACTGTATCCCTTGGACATTCACATTGACCACGAAACACATGAATCGCATCGTGATAGAATACAAAAAGCACAATGCCGAATCAAGTAAAGAACAGTGAATCTTCTAAGAATTTGTGGTTTGAGCGGCTCATGGGAGACCAGTATTAGATTCCGTTGCACCAGTGCAGGTTTACTGTATCCCTTGGATCTTCACATTGACCATGAATCACAGAAATTGCATCGGGATTGAATACAAAAGGCACAATGACGCCCTAAGTCCAAGTAGAGTGAATCTTCTAAGAGTTTGTGCTTTGAGCGGCTCCTGGGAGACAAGTATTAGATTCCGAAGCACCAGTGCAGGTTTACTGTATCCCTTGGACCTTCACATTGACCATGAAACACAGATATTGCATTGGAATTGAATACAAAAATCACAATGACAACTTAAGTACAAGAAGAGTGAAACTACTAAGAGTTTGTGTTTTCAGCGGCTCCTGGGAGAACTGTTTTAGATTCCGCTGCACCAGTGCATGTTGATTGTATCATTTGGACCTTTACATTGACCGTGAATCACAGAAATTGCTTAGGGATTGAATACAAAAGGGACAATGCCGACTTAAGTACAAGATGAGTGAATCTACTAAGAGTTTGTGATTTCAGTGGCCCCTGGGAAACTAGTATTAGATTCCGGTGCACCAGTGCAGGTCTACTGTATCCCTTGGTCCTTTACAGTGAATATGAAACACATAAATTGCATCGGGATAGAATAGAAAAGAAACAATGCCGACTTAAGTACAAGGGGAGAAAATTTTCTAAGAGTTTGTGCTTTGAGCGGCTCCTGGGAGACCAGTATTAGGTTCCGATGCACCAGTGCAGGTTTACTGTATCAATTGGTCCTTCACACTGACCATGATACACAGAATTTGCATCGGCATTGAATACAAAAGGGACAATGCCAACTTATGTACAAGTAGAGTGAATCTTCTACGAATTTGAGGTTTGAGTGGCTGCTGTTAGACCTGTATTGCATTCCGATGCACCAGTGCACGTTTACTGTATCCCTTTGACCTTCACATTGACCACGAAACACAGAAATTGCATCGGGATTGAATTCAAAAGGGACAATTGCGACTTAAGTACAAGAACAGTTACTCTTCTAAGAGTTTGTGCTTTGAGTGGCCCCTGGGAGACCAGAATTAGATTCCGAAGCACCAGTGCAGGTTTTCTATATCCCTTGGACCTTCACATTGACCATGAAACACAGAAATTGCATCGGGATTGATTACAAACGGGACAATGCCGACTCCAGTACAATAAGAGTGAATGTTCTAAGAGTTTGCGCTTTCAGCGGCTCCTGGGAGACCAGTATTGGATTCTGATGCACCAGTGCTGGTGTACTGTATCCATTGGACCTTCACATTGACCATGAATCACAGAAATTGCATCGGGATTGAAATCAAAAGGGACAATACACACTTAAGTACAAGAAGAGTGAATCGTGTAAGAGTTTGTGTTTGGGCGGCTCCTGGGAGACCAGTTATAGATTCTGATGCACCAGTGCCAGTTTACTGTACCCTTAGATCATCATATTGACAATGAAACACAGAAATTGCATCGGGATTCAATACAAAATGCACAATGCCGACTTAAGTACAAGGTGATTTAATCTTCTAATAATTTGTGCTTTGAGTGGCTCCTGGGAGACCTGTATTAGATTCCGATGCACCAGTGCACGTTTACTGTATCCCTTGGACATTCACATTGAC
Source organism: Schistocerca piceifrons (assembly GCF_021461385.2). Lineage (NCBI taxonomy): Eukaryota > Metazoa > Arthropoda > Insecta > Orthoptera > Acrididae > Schistocerca > Schistocerca piceifrons. The sequence continues at coordinate 1,119,987,473 of NC_060139.1, read as the reverse complement.
CACGAAACACATGAATCGCATCGTGATAGAATACAAAAAGCACAATGCCGAATCAAGTAAAGAACAGTGAATCTTCTAAGAATTTGTGGTTTGAGCGGCTCATGGGAGACCAGTATTAGATTCCGTTGCACCAGTGCAGGTTTACTGTATCCCTTGGATCTTCACATTGACCATGAATCACAGAAATTGCATCGGGATTGAATACAAAAGGCACAATGACGCCCTAAGTCCAAGTAGAGTGAATCTTCTAAGAGTTTGTGCTTTGAGCGGCTCCTGGGAGACAAGTATTAGATTCCGAAGCACCAGTGCAGGTTTACTGTATCCCTTGGACCTTCACATTGACCATGAAACACAGATATTGCATTGGAATTGAATACAAAAATCACAATGACAACTTAAGTACAAGAAGAGTGAAACTACTAAGAGTTTGTGTTTTCAGCGGCTCCTGGGAGAACTGTTTTAGATTCCGCTGCACCAGTGCATGTTGACTGTATCATTTGGACCTTTACATTGACCGTGAATCACAGAAATTGCTTAGGGATTGAATACAAAAGGGACAATGCCGACTTAAGTACAAGATGAGTGAATCTACTAAGAGTTTGTGATTTCAGTGGCCCCTGGGAAACTAGTATTAGATTCCGGTGCACCAGTGCAGGTCTACTGTATCCCTTGGTCCTTTACAGTGAATATGAAACACATAAATTGCATCGGGATAGAATAGAAAAGAAACAATGCCGACTTAAGTACAAGGGGAGAAAATTTTCTAAGAGTTTGTGCTTTGAGCGGCTCCTGGGAGACCAGTATTAGGTTCCGATGCACCAGTGCAGGTTTACTGTATCAATTGGTCCTTCACACTGACCATGATACACAGAATTTGCATCGGCATTGAATACAAAAGGGACAATGCCAACTTATGTACAAGTAGAGTGAATCTTCTACGAATTTGAGGTTTGAGTGGCTGCTGTTAGACCTGTATTGCATTCCGATGCACCAGTGCACGTTTACTGTATCCCTTTGACCTTCACATTGACCACGAAACACAGAAATTGCATCGGGATTGAATTCAAAAGGGACAATTGCGACTTAAGTACAAGAACAGTTACTCTTCTAAGAGTTTGTGCTTTGAGTGGCCCCTGGGAGACCAGAATTAGATTCCGAAGCACCAGTGCAGGTTTTCTATATCCCTTGGACCTTCACATTGACCATGAAACACAGAAATTGCATCGGGATTGATTACAAACGGGACAATGCCGACTCCAGTACAATAAGAGTGAATGTTCTAAGAGTTTGCGCTTTCAGCGGCTCCTGGGAGACCAGTATTGGATTCTGATGCACCAGTGCTGGTGTACTGTATCCATTGGACCTTCACATTGACCATGAATCACAGAAATTGCATCGGGATTAAATACAAAAGGCACAATGCCGACATAAGGCCAATATGAGTCAATCTTCTAAGAGTTTGCGTTTGAGCGGCTCCTGGGAGACCAGTATTAGATTCCGATGCATCAGTGCATGTTTACCGTATCCCTTGGACTTTCGCATTGACTATGAAAGACAGAAGTTGCATCGGGATTGAAATCAAAAGGGACAATACACACTTAAGTAAAAGATGAGTGAATCGTGTAAGAGTTTGTGTTTGGGCGGCTCCTGGGAGACCAGTTATAGATTCCGATGCACCAGTGCCAGTTTACTGTATCCCTTAGACCATCATATTGATAATGAAACACAGAAATTGCATCGGGATTAAATGCAAATGTGTAATGCCAACTTAAGTACAAGAAGAGTGATTCGTTTAAGAGTTTGTGCTTTCAGCGGCCCCAGGGAGAGCAGTATTACATTCCGATGCACCAATGCATGTTTACCTATCACTTGGACTTTCACTTTGACCATGAAACACAGAAATTGCATCGGGATTGAATATTAAAGGAACAATGCCGACTTAAGTACAAGAACAGTGAATCTTCTAAGTGTTTCTGCTTTGAGCGGCTCCTGGGAGACCAGTATTAGATGCCGATGCACCAGTGCAGCTTTACTGTATCCCTTGGACCTTCACATTGACATTGAAACACAGAAATTGCATCGAATTTGAATGCAAAATGCACAATGACGACTTAAGTACAAGGTGAGTTAATCTTATAATAATTTGTGCTTTGAGCGGCTCCTGGGAGACCTGTATTAGATTCCGATGCACCAGTGCACGTTTACTGTATCCCTTGGACATTCACATTGACCACGAAACACAGGAATCGCATCGTGATAGAATCCAAAAAGCACAATGCCGAATTAAGTAAAGAACAGTGAATCTTCCAAGAATTTGTGGTTTGAGCGGCTCATGGGAGACCAGTATTAGATTCCGTTGCACCAGTGCACGTTTACTGTATCCCTTGGATCTTCACATTGACCATGAAACACAGAAATTGTATCGGGATTGAATACAAGGCACAATGACGCCTTATGTACAAGTAGAGTGAATCTTCTAAGAGTTTGTGCTTTGAACGGCTCCTGGGAAACCAGTATTAGATTCCGATGCACCAGTGCAGGCTGACTGTATCATTTGGACCTTCACATTGACCATGATACACAGAAATTGCATCGGGATTGAATACAAAAGCGACAATGCCGCCTTAAGTACAAGAAGAAAGAATCTTCTAAGAGTTTGCGTTTTCGGCGGCTCCTGGGAGAGCAGTATTAGTTTCCGATTTACCAGTGAAGGTATACTGTATCCCTTGGACCTTCACATTGACCATGAAACACAGAAATTGCATCGGGATTGAATACAAAAGGCAGAATGCCGAATTAAGTACAAGAAGAGTGAATAATCTTAGAGTTTGCACTTTGAACGGCTCCTGGGAGACCAGTATTAGATACCGATGCACCAGTGCAGGTTTACTGTATCCCTTAGCCATTCCCATTGACCATGAAAAACAGATATTGCATTGGGATTGAATTCAAAAGGGAAAATACACATTTAAGTACAAGAAGAGTAAATCTTCTAAGAGTTTGTGTTTGGGCGGCTCCTGGGAGACAAGTATTAGATTCCGATGCACCAGTGCCGGTTTACTGTATCCCTTGGACCATCATATTGACAATGATACACAGAAATTGCATCGGCAAAAAGTGCAATGCCGACTTAAGTACAAGAAGAGTGAATCGTCTAAGAGATTGTGTTTCGGCTGCTCCAGGGAGACCAGTATTAGATTACGATGCACCAGTGCATGTTTAATGTACCCCTTGGACTTTCACTTTGACCATGAATTACAGAAATTGCATCGGGATTGAATACAAAAAGTACAATGCCGACTTAAGTACAAGAAGAGTGAACCCTCTAAGAGTTTGTGCTTTGGGCGGCTCCTGGGAGACCAGTATTAGATTCCGATGCACCAGTGCAGGTTTACTGTATCCCTTGGACCTTCACATTGACCACGAATCACAGAAATTGCATCGGGATTAAATACAAAAGGCACAATGCCGACTTAAGTACAAGAAGAGTGAAGCTTCTAAGAGTTTGCGCTTTGAGCGGCTCCTGGGAGACCAGTATTAGATTCCGATGCATCAGTGCATGCTTACTGTATCCCTTGGACTTTCGCATTGACTATGAAAGACAGAAGTAGCATCGGGATTGAAATCAAAAGGGACAGTGCACACTTAAGTAAAAGAAGAGTGAATCGTGTAAGAATTTGTGTTTGGGCGGCTCCTGGGAGACCAGTTATAGATTCCGATGCACCAGTGCCAGTGTACTGTATCCCTTAGACCATCATATTGATAATGAAACACAGAAATTGCATCGGGATTAAATACAAAAGGAGCAATTCCGACTTAAGTACAAGAAGAGATATTCGTTTAAGAGTTTGTGCTTTCAGCGGCCCCAGGGAGACCAGTATTAGATTCCGATGCACCCGTGCATGTTTATCTATCACTTGGACTTTCACTTTGACCATGAAACACAGAAATTGCATCGGGATTGAATACTAAAGGAACAATGCCGACTTAAGTACAAGTACAGTGAATCTTCTAAGTCTTTCTGCTTTGAGCGGCTCCTGGGAGACCAGTATTAGATGCCGATGCACCAGTGCAGGTTTACTGTATCCGTTGGACCTTCACATTGACATTGAAACACAGAAATTGCATCGAGACTGAATGCAAAATGCACAATGCCGACTTAAGTACAAGGCTAGTTAATCTTCTAATAATTTGTGCTTTGAGCGGCTCCTGGGAGACCTGTATTAGATTCCGATGCACCAGTGCACGTTTACTGTATCCCTTGGACATTCACATTGACCACGAAACACAGGAATCACATCGTGATAGAATACAAAAAGCACAATGACGAATCAAGTAAAGAACAGTGAATCTTCTAAGATTTTGTGGTTTGAGCGGCTCATGGGAGACCATTATTAGATTCCGTTGCACCAGTGCAGGTTTACTGTGTCCCTTGGATCTTCACATTGAAGATTAAACACAGAAATTGCATCGGGATTGAATACAAAAGGAACAATGACGCCCTATGTACAAGTAGAGTGAGTCTTCTAGGAGTTTGTGCTTTGAGCGGCTCCTGGGAAACCAGTATTAGATTCCGATGCACCAGTGCAGGCTGACTGTATCATTTGGACCTTCACATTGACCATGATACGCAGAAATTGCATCGGGATTGAATACAAAAGGGACAATGCCGCCTTAAGTTCAAGAAGAAAGAATCTTCTAAGAGTTTGCGTTTTCAGCGTCTCTTGGGAGAGCACTATTAGATTCCGATTTACCTGTAAAGGTATACTGTATCCCTTGGACCTTCACATTGACCATGAAACACGGAAATTGCATCGGAATTAAATACTAAAAGTGCAATGCCGACTTAAGGACAAGAAGAGTGAATCATCTAAGAGTTTGTGCTTTCGGCGGCTCCAGGGAGACCAGTATTGGATTCCGATGCACCAGTTCATGTTTAAGGTATCCCTTGGACTTTCACTTTGACCATGAAACACAGAAATTGCATCGGGATTGAATACAAAAAGCACGATGCCGACTTAAGTAAAAGAAGAGTGAACCTTCTAAGAGTTTGTGTTTTGTGCGGCTCCTGGGAAACCAGTATCAGATTCCGATGCACCAGTGCAGGTTTACTGTATCCCTTGGACCTTCACATTGACCATGAAACACATAAATTGCATCGGGATTGAATACAAAAGGCACAATGCCGACGTAAGTACAAGATGAGTGAATCTTCTAAGAGTTTGTGATTTCAGCGGCCCCTGGGAGACCAGTATTCGATTCCGATGCACCAGTGCAGGTCTACTGTATCCCTTGGTCCTTTACAGTGAATATCAAACACATGAATTGCATCGGGATAGAATATAAAAGAAACAATGTCGACTTAAGTACAAGAGGAGAAAATTTTCTAAGAGTTTGTGCTTTGAGCGGCTCCTGGTAGACCAGTATTAGATTCCGATGCACCAATGCAGGTTTACTGTATCAGTTGGTCCTTCACACTGACCATGATACACAGAATTTGCGTCGGCATTGAATACAAAAGTGACAATGCCAACTTATGTACAAGTAGAGTGAATCTTCTACGAATTAGAGGTTTGAGTGGCTTCTGTTAGACCTGTATTACATTCCGATGCAGCAGTGCACGTTTACTGTATCCCTTTGACCTTCACATTGACAATGAATCACAGACATTGCATCGAGATTGGATACAAAAAGCATAATGTCGACTTAAGTACAAGAACAGTGAACCTTCTAAGAGTTTGTGCTTTGAGCAGCACCTGGGAGACCAGAATCAGATTCCGAAGCACCAGTGCAGGTTTACTTTAGCCCTTGGACCTTCACATTGACCATGAAACACTGAAATTGCATCGGGATTGATTACAAAAGGGACAATGCCGACTCCAATACAAGAAGAGTGAATGTTCTAAGAGTTTGCGCTTTCAGCGGCTCCTGGGAGACCAGTATTGGATTCCGATGCACCAGTGCTGGTGTACTGTATCCCTTGGACCTTCACATTGACCATGAAGCACAGAAATTGCTTCGGGATTGAATACAAAATGCACAATGCCGACATAAGACCAAGATGAGTGAATCTTCTAAGAGTTTGTGCTTTGAGCGGCTCCTGGGAGACCTGTATTAGATTCCGCTGCGACAGTGCATGTTGACTGTATCATTTGGACCTTTACATGGTCCGTGAATCACAGAAATTGATTACAAAAGGGACAATGCCGACTTAAGTACAGGAAGAGTGAATCTTCTGAGATTTGCGTTTCAGCGGCTCCTGGGAGACCAGTATTGGATTCCGATGCACCAGTGCTGGTGTACTGTATCCCTTTGACCTTCACATTGACCATGAATCACAGACATTGCATCAAGATTGAATACAAAAAGCATAATGTCGACTTAAGTACAAGAACAGTGAACCTTCTAAGAGTTTGTGCTTTGAGCGGCTCCTGGGAGACCAGAATTAGATTCTGAAGCACCAGTGCAGGTTTTCTTTATCCCTTGGACCTTCACATTGACCATGAAACACAGAAATTGCAACGGGATTGATTACAAAAGGGACAATGCCGACTCCAATACAAGAAGAGTGAATGTTCTGAGAGTTTGCGCTTTCAGCGGCTCCTGGGAGACCAGTATTGGATTCCGACGCACCAGTGCTGGTGTACTGTATCCCTTGGACCTTCACATTGACCATGAAGGACAGAAATTGCATCGGGATTGAATACAAAATGCACAATGCCGACTTAAGACCAAGATGAGTGAATCTTCTAAGAGTTTGCGCTTTGAGCGGCTCCTGGGAGACCAGTATTAGATTCCGATGCATCAGTGCATGTTTACTGTATCCCTTGGACTTTCGCATTGACTATGAAAAACAGAAATTGCATCGGGATAGAAATCAAAAGGGACAATACACACTTAAGCACAAGAAGAGTGAATCGTCTAAGAGTTTGTGTTTGGGCGGCTCCTGGGAGACCAGTTATAGATTCCGATGCACCAGTGCCAGTTTACTGTATCCCTTAGACCATCATATTGACAATGAACCACAGAAATTGCATCGGGATTAAATACAAAAGGTGCAATGCTGACTTAAGTACAAGAAGAGTGATTCGTTTAAGAGTTAGTGCTTTCAGCGGGCCCAGGGAGACCAGTATTAGATTCCGATGCACCAGTGCTGGTGTACTGTATCCCGTCGACCTTCACATTGACCATGAATCACAGACATTGCATCGGGATTGAATACAAACGGCACAATGACGACTTAAGTACAGGAAGAGTGAACTTTCTATGAGTTTGTGTTTTGAGCGGCTCCTGGGACACCAGTATTAGATTCCTAAGCACCAGTGAATGTTTACTGTATCCCTTGGACTTTCACATTGTCTATGAAAGACAGAAATTGCACCGGGATTGAAATCAAAAAGGAAAATGCACAATTAAGTACAAGAAGAGTGAATCTTCTAAGAATTTGTGTTTGAGCGGCTCCTGGGAGACAAGTATTAGAATCCGATGGAGCAGTGCCGGTTTACTGTATCCCTTGGACCATCATATTGACAATGATACACAGAAAATGCATCGGGGTTAAATACAAAAAGTGCAATGCCGACTTAAGTACAAGAAGAGTGAACCTTCTAAGAGTTTGTGATTTGAGCGGCTCCTGGGTGACCAGTATTAGATTTCGATGCGCCAGTGCAGGTTTACTGTATCCCTTGGACCTTCACATTGACCATGAAACACATAAATTGCATCGGGATTGAATACAAAAGGCACAATGCCGACGTAAGTACAAGATGAGTGAATCTTCTAAGAGTTTGTGATTTCAGCGGCCCCTGGGAAAACAGTATTAGATTCCGATGCACCAGTGCAGGTCTACTGTATCCCTTGGACCTTTATAGTGAATATGAAACACATAAATTGCATTGGGATAGAATATAAAATGAACAATGCCGACTTAAGTACAAGGGGAGAAAATTTTCTAAGAGCTTGTGCTTTGAGCGGCTCCTGGGAGGCCAGTAATTGATTCCGATGCACCAGTGCAGGTTTCCTGTATCAATTGATCCTTCACACTGACCATGATACACAGAATTTGCGTCGCCGTTGAATACAAAAGGGACAATGCCAACTTATGTACAAGTAGAGAGAATCTTATACGAATTTGGGGTTTGAGTGTTTGCTGTTGGACCTGTATTACATTCCGATGCACCAGTGCACGTTTACTGTATCCCTTTGACCTTCACATTGACCATGAAACACAGAAATTGCATCGGGATTGAATTCAAAAGGGACAATTGCGACTTAAGTACAAGAACAGTGAATCTTCTAAGAGTTTGTGCTTTGAGCGTCACCTGGGACACCAGAATTAGATTCCGAAGCACCAGTGCAGGTTTACTTTATACCTTGGACCTTCACATTGACCATGAAACACAGAAATTGCATCGGGATTGATTACAAAAGGGATAATGCCGACTCCAGTACAAGAAAGTGAATGTTCTACGCGTTTGCGCTTTCAGCGGCTCCTGGGAGACCAGTATTGGATTCCGATGCACCAGTGCTGGTGTACTGTATCCCTTGGACCTTCACACTGACCATGAATCACAAAAATTGCATCGGGATTGAATACAAAAGGCACAATGCCGACTTAAGGCCAAGATGAGTGAATCTTCTAAGAGTTTGTAATTTGAGCGGCTCCTTGGAGACCAGTATTAGATTCCGCTGCATCAGTGCATGTTTACTGTATCCCTTGGACTTTCGCATTGACTATGAAAGACAGAAATTGCATCGGGATTGAAATCAAAAGGGACAATACACACTTATGTACAAGAAGAGTGAATCGTGTAAGAATTTGTGTTTGGGCGGCTCCTGGGAGACCAGTTATAGATTCCGATGCACCAGTGCCAGTGTACTGTATCCCTTAGACCATCATATTGATAATGAAACACAGAAATTGCATCGGGATTAAATACAAAAGGAGCAATTCCGACTTAAGTACAAGAAGAGATATTCGTTTAAGAGTTTGTGCTTTCAGCGGCCCCAGGGAGACCAGTATTAGATTCCGATGCACCCGTGCATGTTTATCTATCACTTGGACTTTCACTTTGACCATGAAACACAGAAATTGCATCGGGATTGAGTACTAAAGGAACAATGCCGACTTAAGTACAAGTACAGTGAATCTTCTAAGTCTTTCTGCTTTGAGCGGCTCCTGGGAGACCAGTATTAGATGCCGATGCACCAGTGCAGGTTTACTGTATCCGTTGGACCTTCACATTGACACTGAAACACAGAAATTGCATCGAGACTGAATGCAAAATGCTCAATGCCGACTTAAGTACAAGGCTAGTTAATCTTCTAATTATTTGTGCTTTGAGCGGGTCCTGGGAGACCTGTATTAGATTCCGATGCACCAGTGCACGTTTACTGTATCCCTTGGACATTCACATTGACCACGAAACACAGGAATCACATCGTGATAGAATACAAAAAGCACAATGACGAATCAAGTAAAGAACAGTGAATCTTCTAAGATTTTGTGGTTTGAGCGGCTCATGGGAGACCATTATTAGATTCCGTTGCACCAGTGCAGGTTTACTGTGTCCCTTGGATCTTCACATTGAAGATTAAACACAGAAATTGCATCGGGATTGAATACAAAAGGGACAATGACGCCCTATGTACAAGTAGAGTGAGTCTTCTAGGAGTTTGTGCTTTGAGCGGCTCCTGGGAAACCAGTATTAGATTCCGATGCACCAGTGCAGGCTGACTGTATCATTTGGACCTTCACATTGACCATGATACGCAGAAATTGCATCGGGATTGAATACAAAAAGCACGATGCCGACTTAAGTAAAAGAAGAGTGAACCTTCTAAGAGTTTGTGTTTTGTGCGGCTCCTGGGAAACCAGTATTAGATTCCGATGCACCAGTGCAGGTTTACTGTATCCCTTGGACCTTCACATTGACCATGAAACACATAAATTGCATCAGGATTGAATACAAAAGGCACAATGCCGACGTAAGTACAAGATGAGTGAATCTTCTAAGAGTTTGTGATTTCAGCGGCCCCTGGGAGACCAGTATTCGATTCCGATGCACCAGTGCAGGTCTACTGTATCCCTTGGTCCTTTACAGTGAATATGAAACACATGAATTGCATCGGGATAGAATATAAAAGAAACAATGTCGACTTAAGTACAAGAGGAGAAAATTTTCTAAGAGTTTGTGCTTTGAGCGGCTCCTGGTAGACCAGTATTAGATTCCGATGCACCAATGCAGGTTTACTGTATCAGTTGGTCCTTCACACTGACCATGATACACAGAATTTGCGTCGGCGTTGAATACAAAAGGGACAATGCCAACTTATGTACAAGTAGAGTGAATCTTATACGAATTTGAGGTTTGAGTGTTTGCTGTTGGACCTGTATTACATTCCGATGCACCAGTGCACGTTTACTGTATCCCTTTGACCTTCACATTGACCATGAAACACAGAAATTGCATCGGGATTGAATTCAAAAGGGACAATTGCGACTTAAGTACAAGAACAGTGAATCTTCTAAGAGTTTGTGCTTTGAGCGGCACCTGGGACACCAGAATTAGATTCCGAAGCACCAGTGCAGGTTTACTTTATCCCTTGGACCTTCACATTGACCATGAAACACAGAAATTGCATCGGGATTGATTACAAAAGGGATAATGGCGACTCCAGTACAAGAAAGTGAATGTTCTACGCGTTTGCGCTTTCAGCGGCTCCTGGGAGACCAGTATAGGATTCCGATGCACCAGTGCTGGTGTACTGTATCCCTTGGACCTTCACACTGACCATGAATCACAAAAATTGCATCGGGATTGAATACAAAAGGCACAATGCCGACTTAAGGCCAAGATGAGTGAATCTTCTAAGAGTTTGTGCTTTCAGCGGCTCCTTGGAGACCAGTATTAGATTCCGCTGCATCAGTGCATGTTTACTGTATCCCTTGGACTTTCGCATTGACTATGAAAGACAGAAATTGCATCGGGATTGAAATCAAAAGGGACAATACACACTTATGTACAAGAAGAGTGAATCGTCTAAGAGTTTGTGTTTGGGCGGCTCCTGGGAGACCAGTTATAGATTCCGATGCACCAGTGCCAGTTTATTGTATCCCTTAGACTATCATATTGACAATGAAACACAGAAATTGCATCGGGATTATATACAAAAAGTGCAATGCCGTCTTAAGTGCCAGAAGAGTGATTCGTTTAAGAGTTTGTGCTTTCAGCGGCCCCAGGGAGACCAGTATTAGATTCCGATGCACCAGTGCATGTTTACCATATCACTTGGACTTTCACGTTGACCATGACACACAGAAATTGCATCGGGATTGAATACTAAAGGAACAACGCCGACTTAAGTACAAGAACAGTGAATCTTCCAAGTGTTTGTGCTTCGAGCGGCTCCTGGGAGACCAGTATTTGATGCCGATGCACCAGTGCAGGTTTACTGTATCCCTTGGACCTTCACATTGACATTGAAACACAGAAATTGCATCGGGATTGAATACAAAAGGCACAATGACGCCCTAAGTACAAGTTGAATGAATCTCCTAAGAGTTTGTGCTTTAAGCGGCTCATGGGAGACCAAACTTTGGTTCCGATGCAACAGTGCAGGCTGACTGTATCATTTGGCCCTTCACATTGACCATGATACACAGAAATTGCATCGGGATTGAATACAAAAAGGACAATGCCGCCTTAAGTACAAGAAGAAAGAATCTTCTAAGAGTTTGCGCTTTCAGCGGCTCCTGGGAGGGCAGTATTAGATTCCGATTTACCAGTGAAGGTATACTGTATCCATTGGACCTTCACATTGACCATGAAACACAGAAATTGCATCGGGATTGAATACAAAAGACAGCATGCCGACTTAAGTACAAGAAGAGTGAATCCTCTACGAGTTTGCACTTTGAACGGCTCCTGGTGGACCAGTATTAGATTCCGATGCACCAGTGCAGCTTTACTGTATCCCTTGGACCTTCAAATTGACCTTTTATCACAGAAATTGCATCGGGATTGGATACATAAGTCACAATGCCGACGTAAGTACAAGGTGACTGATTTTTCTAAGAGTTTGTGATTTGAGCAGGTCCTGGGAGTCCGGTATTAGTCTCCGATGCACCAGAGCAGGTTTACTGTATCCCTTGGCCATTCCCATTGACCATGAAAGATATTGCATTGGGATTGAAATCAAAAGGGACAATGCCGACTTAAGTACAAGGACAGTGAATCTTCTAAGAGTTTGTGCTTTGAGCGGCTCCTGGGAGACCAGTATTAGATTCCGAAGCGCCAGTGCAGGTTTACTGTATCCCTTGGACCTTCACATTGACCATGAAACACAGAAATTGCATTGGAATTGAATACAAAAGCACAATGACAACCTAAGTACAAGAAGAGTGAAACTACTAAGAGTTTGTGCTTTGAGCGGCTCCTGGGAGATCTGTAATAGATTCCGATGCACCAGTGCATGTTGACTGTATCATTTGGAACTTTACATTGACCATGAAACACAGAAATTGCATAGGGATTGAATACAAAAGGGACAATGCCAACTTAAATACAAGAAGACTGAATCTTCTAAGATTTGCGCTTTCAGCGGCTCCTGGGAGACCAGTATTAGATTCCGATGCACCAGTGCTGGTGTACTGTATCCCTTGGACCTTCACATTGACCATGAATTACAGACATTGCATCGGGATTGAATACTAACGGCACAATGCTGACTTAAGTACAAGATAAGTGAACCTTCTACGAGTTTGTGCTTTGAGCCGCTCCTGAGACACCAGTATTAGATTCCTATGCACCAGTGAATGTTTACTGTATCCCTTGGACTTTCACATTGTCTATGAAAGACAGAAATTGCACCGGGATTTAAATCAAAAGGGAAAATACACACTTAAGTACAAGAAGAGTGAATCTTCTAAGAGTTTGTGTTTGGGCGGCTCCTGGGAGACAAGTACTAGATTCCGATGAACCAGTGCCGCTTTACTGTATCCCTTGGACCATCATATTGACAATGATACACAGAAATTGCATCGGGATTAAATACAAAAATTGCAATGCCGACTTAAATACAAGAAGAGTGAATCGTCTAAGAGTTTGTGCTTTCGGCGGCTCCAGGGAGACCAGTATTAGATTCCGAAGCACCAGTGCATGTTTAAGGTATCCCTTGGACTTTCACTTTGACCATGAAACACATAAATTGCATCGGGATTGAATACAAAAGGCACAATGCCGACCTAAGTACAAGAAGAGTTTGTGATATGAGCTGCTCCTGGAAGACCAGTATTAGACTCCGATGCACCAGCGTATGTTCACTGTATCCCTTGGACCTTCACATTGACCATGAAACACAGAAATTGCATCGGGATTTAATACAAAAGGGACAATGACGACTTAGGTACAATAAGTGCGAATCTTCTAAGAGTTTGCGCTTTCAGCAGCTCTTGGGAGACTAGTATTAGATTCCGATGCACCAGTGCAGGTTGACTGTATCATTTGTACCTTCACATTGACCATGAAACACAGATATTGCATCGGGATTGAATACAAAAGGGACATTGCCACCGTAAGTACAAGAAGAAAGAATCTTCAAAGAGTTTTTGCTTTGAGCGGCTCATGGGAGACCAGTATTAGATTCCGTTGCACCAGTGCAGGTTTACTGTATCCCTTGGACCTTCACATTGACAATGAAACACGGAAAATGCATCTGGATTCATACAAAAGGTGGAATCCCGACTTAAGTACAAGAAGAGTGAATCGTCTAAGAGTTTGTGCTTTCAGCGGCTAATGGGAGACCAGTATTAGATTTCGATGCACCAGTGCAGGTTCACCGTAACCCTTGGACTTTCACTTTGACCATGAAACACAGAAATTGCATCGGGATTGAATACAAAAGGCACAATGCCGACTTAAGTACAAGATGAGTGAGTCTCCTAAGAGTTTGTGATTTGAGCGGCTCCTGGGAAACCAGTATTAGATTCCGATGCACCAGTGCAGGTTTACTGTATCCCTTGGACCTTCACATTGACCATGAAACACAAAAATTGCATCGTGATTGAATACAAAAGCACAATGCCAACATAAGTAAATGAAGAATGATTCACCTAAGAGTTCGTGGTTTGAGCGGCTCCGGTGCGACGTGTATTTGATTCCAATGCACCAGTGCACCTTCACTGTATCCCTTCGACCTTCACATTGACCATGAAACACAGAAACTGCATCAGGATACAATACAAAAGGCACAATGCCAACTTAAGGACAAGTAGAGTGAATCTTCTACGAATTTACGGTTTGAGCGGCTCCTGGGAGACCTGTATTAGAATCCGATGCACCAGTGCATGTTTAAAGTATCCCTTTGACCTTCACATTGACCATGAAACACAGAAATTGCATCGGGATAGAATACAAAAGGCACAATGCCAACTTAAGAAGAAGTAGAGTGAATCTTCTACGAATTTGCGGTTTGAGCGGCTCCTGGGAGACCTGTAATAGAATACGATGCACCAGTGCACGTTTACTGTTTGTTTTGGACCTTCACATTGACCATGAAACACAGAGATTGCATCGGGATTGAATTCAAAAGGGACAATGCCGACTTATGTACAAGAAGAGCGAATTTTCTTAAAAATTGTGGTTTGAGCGGCTCCTAGGAGACCAGTATTAGATTCCGTTGCACCAGTGCATGTTTACTGTATCCCTTGGACTTTCACATTGACTATGAAAGACAGATATTATATTGGGATTGAAATCAAAAGGGACAATGCACACTTAAGTACAAGAAGAGTGAATCTTCAAAGAGTTTGTGTTTGGGCGGCTCCTGGGAGACCACAATAAGATTCCGATGCACCAGTGCAGTTTTACTGTATCCCTTGGACCTTCACATTGACTATGAATTACAGAAATTGCATCGGGATTGAGTATGAAAGGCACAATGCCGACTTAAGTACAAGATGAGTGAGTCTCCTAAGAGTTCGTGTTATGAGTGACTCCTGGGAGACCAGTATTAGATTTCGATGCACCAGTGCAGGTTTACTGTATCCCTTGGACCTTCACATTGACCAAGAAACACAGAAGCTGCATCGGGATTAAATACAAAAGGTGCAATGCCGACTTAAGTACAAGAAGAGTTTGTGCTTTGAGCTGCTCCTGGGAGACCAGTATTAGATTCCGATGCACCATTGCCGGTTTACTGTATCCCTTGGACCTTCACATTGACAATGAAACACAGAAATTGCATCGGGATTAAATACAAAATGTGCAATGCCGACTAAAGTACAAGAAGAGTGAATCGTCTAAGAGTTTGTGCTTTGAGCGGCTCCTGGGAGACCAGTATTAGATTCCGATGCACCAGTGCAGGTTGACTGTATCATTTAGACCTCCACATTGACAATGAAACACTGAAATTGCATCGGGATTGAATACAAAAGGGACAATGCCGCCGTAAGTACAAGAAGAAAGCATCTTCTAAGAGTTTCTGCTTTGAGCGGCTCATGGGAGACCAGTATTAGATTCCGATGCACCAGTGAAGGTTTACTGTATCCCTTGGACCTTCACATTGACCATGAAACACTGAAATTGCATCGGGATAGAACACAAAAGGCACAATGCCGACTTAAGTACAAGATGAGTGAGTCTTCTAAGAGTTTGTGATTTGAGCGACTCCTGGGAAACCAGTATTAGATTCCGATGCACCAGTGCAGGTTTACTGTATCCCTTGGACCTTCACATTGACCATGATACACAGAAACTGCATCGGGATTGAATACAAAAGGCACAATGCCGACCCAAGTACAAGAACAGTTTGTGCTTTGAGCTGCTCCTGGGAGACCAGTATTAGATTCCGATGCACCAGTGCAGGTTTACTGTTTCCCTTGGACCTTCTCATTGACATTGAAACACAGAAATTGCATCGGGATTGAATACAAAAGGCACAATGCCGACTTAAGTACAAGATGAGTTAATCTTCTAAGAGTTTGTGCTTTGAGCGAATCCTGGGAGAGCAGTATTAGATTCCGAAGCACCAGTGCAGGTTTACTGTATCCCTTGACCTTCACATTGACCATGAAACACAGAAATTGCATTGGGATTGAATACAAAAGGCACAATGACGACTTAAGCACAAGAAGAGTGAAACTACTAAGAGTTTGTGCTTTGAGCAGCTCTTGGGAGACCTGTATTAGATTCCGATGCACCAGTGCACGTTTACTGTACCCCTTGGACCTTCACATTGACCACGAAACACAGAAATCGCATTGTGGTTGAATACAAGAAGCACAATGCGGAATCAAGTAAAGAACAGTGAATCTTCTAAGAATTTGTGCTTTGAGCGGCTCATGGGAGACCAGTATTAGACTCCGTTGCACCAGTGCAGGTTTACTGTATTTCGTGGACCCTCACATTGACCATGAAACACAGAAATTGCATCGCGAATGAATACAAAAGGCACAAGGACAACTTAAGTACAAGTAGAGTGAATCTTCTAAGAGTTTGTGCTTTGAGCGGCTCCTGGGAAACCAAAATTTGATTCCGATGCACCAGTGCAAGCTGACTGTATCATTCGGACCTTCACATTAACGATGATACACAAATATTGCATCGGGATTGAATACAAAAGGGGCAATGCCGCCTTAAGTACAAGAAGAAAGATTTTTCTAAGAGTTTGCGCATTCAGCGGCTCCTGGGGGAGCAGTATTAGATTCTGATTTACCAGTGAGGGTATACTGTATCCCTTGGACCTTCACATTGACCATGAAACACAGAAATTGCATCGGGATTGAATACAAAAGGCAGAATGCCGACTTAAGTACAAGAAGAGTGAATCATCTAAGAGTTTGCACTTTGAACGGCTCCTGGGAGACCAGTATTAGGTTCCGATGCACCAGTGCAGGTTTACTGAATCCCTTGGACCTTCAAATTGACCTTGGAACACAGAAATTGCATCGGGATTGGATACAAAAGGCACAATGCCGACGTAAGTACAAGGTGACTGATTCTTCTAAGAGTTTGTGCTTTGAGCGGCTCCTGGGTGACCAGTATAAGATTCCGATGCACCAGAGCAGGTTTACTGTATCCCTTGGCCAGTCCCATTGACCATGAAAGACTGAAAATGCATTGGGATTGAGATCAAAAGGGACAATGCCGACTTAAGTACAAGCACAGTGAATCTTCTAACATTTTGTGCTTTGAGCGGCTCCTGGGAGACCAGTATTAGATTCCGATGCACCAGTGCTGGTGTACTGCTTCCCTTGGACCTTCACATTGACCATGAATCACAGAAATTGCATCGGGATTGAATACAAAATGCACAATGCCGACTTAAGTGCACAAAGAAACAACCTTCTAAGAGTTTGTGTTTGGGCGGCTCCTGGGAGACAAGTAATAGATTCCGACGCACCAGTGCCGGTTAACTGTATACCTTGGACCATCAAATTGACAATGATACACAGGAATTGCATCGGGATTAAATACAATCTCTGGAATGCCGACTTAAGTCCAAGAAGAGTGAATCGTCTAAGAGTTTGTGCTTTCGGCGGCTCCAGGTAGACCAGTATTACATTCCGATGCACCAGTGCATGTTTAAGGTATACCTTGGACTTTCACTTTGACCATGAAACACAAAAATTGCATCGGGATTGAATACAAAAGGCACAATGGCGACTTAAGTACAAAAAGAGTGAAGCTTCTAGGAGTTTGTTCTTTGAGCGGCTCCTGGGAGACCAGTATTAGATTCCAATGCTCCAGTGCAGGTTTACTGTATCCCTCGGACCTTCAGATTGACCATGAAACACATAAATTGCATCGGGATTGAATACAAAAGGCACAATGCCGACGTAAGTACAAGACGAGGGAATCTTCTAAGGGTATTTTGGTTTGAGCGGCCCATGGGAGACCAGTATTAG
This sequence comes from Schistocerca piceifrons, assembly GCF_021461385.2. Classification (NCBI taxonomy): domain Eukaryota; kingdom Metazoa; phylum Arthropoda; class Insecta; order Orthoptera; family Acrididae; genus Schistocerca; species Schistocerca piceifrons. Next base: position 1,119,969,565 of record NC_060139.1, on the reverse strand, counting down.
ATTCCGATGCACCAGTGCAGGTTACTGTATCAACTGGTCCTTCACACTGACCATGATACACAGAATTTGCACCGGCATTGAATACAAAAGGGACAATGCCAACTTAAGTACAAGTAGAGTGAACCTTCCACGAATTTGAGGTTTGAGGGGCTGCTGTTAGACCTGTATTAGATTCCGATGCACCAGTGCACGTTTACTGTATCCCTTGGACCTTCACATTGACCACGAAACACAGAAATCGCATCGTGATTGAATACAAAAAGCACATTGCCGAATCAAGTAAAGAACAGTGAATCTTCTAAGAATTTGAGGTTTGAGTGGCTCATGGGAGACCAGTATTAGATTCCGTTGCACCAGTGCAGGTTTACTGTATTCCTTGGACTTTCACATTGACCATGAAACACAGAAATTGCATCGGGATTGAATACAAAAGGCACAATGCCGACTTAAGTACAAAATGAGTGAATCTTCTAAGAGTTTGTGCTTTGAGCGGCTCCTGGGAGACCAGTATTAGATTCCGATGCACCAGTGCATGTTTACTGTATCCCTTGGACCTTGACATTGACTGTGAAAGACAGATATTGCATCGGGATTGAAATCAAAAGGGACAGTGCACACCTAAGTACAAGAAGAGTTCATCTTCTAAGATTTTGTGTTTGGGCGGCTCCTGGGAGACCAGAATTAGATTCCGATGTACCAGTGCAGGTATACTGTATCCCTTGGACCTTCACATTGACCATGAATTACAGAAATTGCATCGGGATTGAGTATAAATGGCACAATGCCGACTTAAGTACAAGATGAGTGAGTGTTCTAAGAGTTTGTGTTTTGAGCGGCTCCTGGGAGACCAGTATTAGATTTCGATGCACCAGTGCAGGATTACTGTATCCCTTGGACCTTCACATTGACCATGAAACACAGAAATTCCATCGGGATTGAATACAAAAGGCACAATGCCGACCTAAGTACAAGAAGAGTTTGTGATATGAGCTGCTCCTGGAAGACCAGTATTAGAGTCCGATGCACCTGTGCAGGTTTACTGTATCCCTTGGACCTTTACATTGACAATGGAACACAGATATTGCATCGGGATTAAATACAAAAGGTGCAATGCCGACTTAAGTACAAGAAGAGTGAATCGTCTAAGAGTTTGTGCTTTCAGCGGCTAATGGGAGACCAGTATTAGATTCCGATGCACCAGTGCCGGTTTACTGTATCCTTTAGATATTCACATTGACAATGAAACACAGAAATTGCATAGGGAAAAAATACCAAAGGCGCAATGCCGACTTAAGTACAAGTTGAGTGAATCTTCTAAGTGTTTGTCATTTCAGCGGCTCTTGGGAGACCAGTATTAGATTCCGATGCACCAGCGTATGTTCACTGTATCCCTTGGACCTTCACATTGACCATGAAACACAGAAATTGCATCGGGATTTAATACAAAAGGGACAATGACGACTTAGGTACAACAAGAGCGAATCTTCTAAGAGTTCGCGCTTTCAGCAGCTCTTGGGAGACCAGTATTAGATACCGATGCATCAGTGGAGGTATACTGTATCCCTTGGACCTTCACATTGACCATGAAACTCAGAAATTGCATCGGGATTGAATCAAAAATGCACAAGCCAACTTAAGTACAACAAGAATGAATCTTCTACGAGTTTGTGGTTTGAGCGGCTCCTGGGAGACATGTAATAGAATCCGATGCACCAGTGCACGTTTACTGTTTGTCTTGGACCTTCACATTGACCATGAAACACAGAAATTGCATCGGGATTGAATACAAAAGGCACAATGACGCCTTAAGTAAAAGAAGAGTGAATCTTCTAAGAGTTTGTGTTTGGGCGGCTCCTGGGAGACCAGAATTAGATTTCGATGCACCAGTGCAGGTTCACCGTAACCCTTGGACTTTCACTTTGACCATGAAACACAGAAATTGCATCGGGATTGAATACAAAAGGCACAATGCCGACTTAAGTACAAGATGAGTGAGTCTCCTAAGAGTTTGTGATTTGAGCGGCTCCTGGGAAACCAGTATTAGATTCCGATGCACCAGTGCAGGTTTACTGTATCCCTTGGACCTTCACATTGACCATGAAACACAAAAATTGCATCGTGATTGAATACAAAAGCACAATGCCAACATAAGTAAATGAAGAATGATTCACCTAAGAGTTCGTGGTTTGAGCGGCTCCGGTGCGACGTGTATTTGTTTCCGATGCACCAGTGCACTTTCACTGTATCCCGTGGACCTTCACATTGACCATGAAACACAGAAACTGCATCAGGATACAATACAAAAGGCACAATGCCAACTTAAGGACAAGTAGAGTGAATCTTCTACGAATTTACGGTTTGAGCGGCTCCTGGGAGACCTGTATTAGAATCCGATGCACCAGTGCACGTTTAAAGTATCCCTTTGACCTTCACATTGACCATGAAACACAGAAATTGCATCGGGATAGAATACAAAAGGCACAATGCCAGCTTCAGAAGAAGTAGAGTGAATCTTCTACGAATTTGCGGTTTGAGCGGCTCCTGGGAGACCTGTATTAGAATCCGATGCACCATTGCACGTTTAAAGTATCCCTTTGACCTTCACGTTGACCATGAAACACAGAAATTGCATCGCGATTGAATTCAAAAGGGACAATGCCGACTTAAGTACAAGAAAGCGAATTTTCTAAGAAATTGTGGTTCGAGCAGCTCCTAGGAGACCAGTATTAGATTCCGATGAACCAGTGCAGGTTTACTGTATCCCTTGGACCTTCACATTGACCATGACACTCAGAAATTGCATCGGGATGGAATACAAAAGGCACAAGAAAACTTAAGTACAAGAAGAATGATTCTTCTACGCGTTTGTGTTTGAGCGGCACCTGGGAGACCTGTAATAGAATCCGATGCACCAGTGCACGTTTACTGTTTGTCTTGGACCTTCACATTGACCATGATACACAGAAACTGCATCGGGATTGAATACAAAAGGCACAATTCCGACCCAAGTACAAGAAGAGTTTGCGCTTTGAGCTGCTCCTGGGAGACCAGTATTAGATTCCGATGCACCAGTGCAGGTTTACCGTATCCCGTGGACCTTCACATTGACCATGAAACACAGAAACTGCATCGGGATAGAATACAAAAGCCACAATGCCAACTTAAAAACAAGTAGAGTGAATCTTCTACGAATTTGCGGTTTGAGCGGCTCCTGTGAGACCTGTATTAGAATTCGATGCACCAGTGCACGTTTAAAGTATCCCTTTGACCTTCACATTGACCATGAAACACAGAAATTGTATCAGAATTGAATGCAACAGGGCCAATGCCGACTTAAGTACAAGAAGAGCGAATTCTCTAAGAAATTATGGTTTGAGCGGCTCCTAGGAGACCAGTATTAAATTCCGATGCACCAGTGCAGGTTTACTGTATCCCTTGGACCTTCACATTGACCATGACACTCAGAAATTGCATCGGGATTGAATACAAAATGCACAAGCCAACTTAAGTACAAGAAGAATGAATCTTCTACGAGTTTGTGTTTGAGCGGCTCCTGGGAGACCTGTAATAGAATACGATGCACCAGTGCACGTTTACTGTTTGTTTTGGACCTTCACATTGACCATGAAACACAGAGATTGCATCGGGATTGAATTCAAAAGGGACAATGCCGACTTATGTACAAGAAGAGCGAATTTTCTTAAAAATTGTGGTTTGAGCGGCTCCTAGGAGACCAGTATTAGATTCCGTTGCACCAGTGCATGTTTACTGTATCCCTTGGACTTTCACATTGACTATGAAAGACAGATATTATATTGGGATTGAAATCAAAAGGGACAATGCACACTTAAGTACAAGAAGAGTGAATCTTCAAAGAGTTTGTGTTTGGGCGGCTCCTCGGAGACCACAATAAGGTTCCGATGCACCAGTGCAGTTTTACTGTATCCCTTGGACCTTCACATTGACTATGAATTACAGAAATTGCATCGGGATTGAGTATGAAAGGCACAATGCCGACTTAAGTACTAGATGAGTGAGTCTTCTAAGAGTTCGTGTTTTGAGTGTCTCCTCGGAGACCAGTATTAGATTTCGATGCACCAGTGCAGGTTTACTGTATCCCTTGGACCTTCACATTGACCAAGAAACACAGAAGCTGCATCGGGATTAAATACAAAAGGTGCAATGCCGACTTAAGTACAAGAAGAGTTTGTGCTTTGAGCTGCTCCTGGGAGACCAGTATTAGATTCCGATGCACCAGTGCCGGTTTACTGTATCCCTTGGACCTTCACATTGACAATGAAACACAGAAATTGCATCGGGATTAAATACAAAATGTGCAATGACGACTAAAGTACAAGAAGAGTGAATCGTCTAAGAGTTTGTGCTTTGAGCGGCTCCTGGGAGACCAGTATTAGATTCCGATGCACCAGTGCAGGTTGACTGTATCATTTAGACCTTCACATTGACAATGAAACACTGAAATTGCATCGGGATTGAATACAAAATGGACAATGCCGCCGTAAGTACAAGAAGAAAGCATCTTCTAAGAGTTTCTGCTTTGAGCGGCTCATGGGAGACCAGTATTAGATTCCGATGCACCAGTGAAGGTTTACTGTATCCCTTGGACCTTCACATTGACCATGAAACACTGAAATTGCATCGGGATTGAACACAAATGGCACAATGCCGACTTAAGTACAAGATGAGTGAGTCTTCTAAGAGTTTGTGATTTGAGCGACTCCTGGGAAACCAGAATTAGATTCCGATGCACCAGTGCAGGTTTACTGTATCCCTTGGAATTCACATTGACCATGATACACAGAAACTGCATCGGGATTGAATACAAAAGGCACAATGCCGACCCAAGTACAAGAACAGTTTGTGCTTTGAGCTGCTCCTGGGAGACCAGTATTAGATTCCGATGCACCAGTGCACGTTTACTGTTTGTCTTGGACCTTCACATTGACCGTGAAACACAGAGATTGCATCGGGATTGAATTCAAAAGGGACAATGCCGACTTATGTACAAGAAGAGCGAATTTTCTTAAAAATTGTGGTTTGAGCGGCTGCTAGGAGACCAGTATTAGATTCCGTTGCACCAGCGCATGTTTACTGTATCCCTTGGACTTTCACATTGACTATGAAAGACAGATATTGCATTGGGATTGAAATCAAAAGGGACATTGCACACTTAACTACAAGAAGAGTGAATCTTCTAAGAGTTTGTGTTTGGGCCGCTCCTGGGAGACCACAATAAGATTCCGGTGCACCAGTGCAGGTTTACCGTATCCCTTGGACCTTCACATTGACCATGAAACACAGAAATTGCATCGGGATTGAATAGAAAAGGGATAATGCCGACTTAAGTACAAGAAGAGTGAATCTTCTAAGAGTTTGTGTTTGAGCGGCTCCTGGGAGACGAGTATTAGATTCCGATGCACCAGTGCAGGTTTACCGTATCCCTTGGACTTTCACTTTGAGCATGAAACACAGAAATTGCATCGATATTGAATACAAAAGGCACAATGGCGACTTAAGTACGAGAAGAGTGAATCTTCTACGAGTTTCAGTTTTGAGAGGCTCTGGGAGACCAGTATTAGATTCCGATGCACAAGTGCAGGTTTGCTGTATCCCTTGGACCTTCACATTGGCCACGAAACACAAAAATCGCATCGTGATTGAATACAAAAGGGACAATGCTGCCTTAAGTACAAGGAGAAAGAACCATCTAAGAGTTTGCGTCTTCAGCAGCTCCTGGGAGACCAGTATTAGATTAAGACTTACCAGTGAAGGTATACTGTATCCCTTGGACCTTCACATTGACAATGAACACAGAAATTGCATCGAGACTGAATACAAAAGGCACAATGACGACTTAAGTACAAGGAGAGTGAATCTTCAAAGACTTTGTGCTTTCAGCGGCTCCTGGGAGAACAGTATCAGATTCCCATGCACCAGTGCAGGTTTACTGTATCCCTTGGACCTTCACATTGACCATGAAACTCATAAATTGCATCGGGATTGAATACAAAGGGCACAAGCCAACTTAAGTACAAGAAGAATGAATCTTCTACGAGTTTGTGGTTTGACCGGCTCATGGGAGACTTTTAATAGAATCCGATGCACCAGTGAACGTTTACTGTTTGCCTTGGACCTTCACATTGACCATGAAACACAGAAATTGCATCGGGATTGAATACAAAAGGCACAATGGCGACTTAAGTACAAGAAGAGTGAATCTTCTAAGAGTCTGTGATTTTAGCGGCTCCTGGGAGACCCGTATTAGATTCCAATGCACAAGTGCAGGTTGACTGTATCATTTGGACCTTCACATAGACCATGAGACACAGATATTGCATCGGGATTGAATACAAAAGGCACAATGCCGACCTAAGTACAAGAAGAGTTTGTGCTAGGAGCTGCTCCTGGGAGACCAGTATTAGACTCCGATGCACCTGTGCCGGTTTACTGTATCCCTTGGACCTTCACATTCACAATGAAACACAGAAATTGCATCGGGGTTAAATTCAAAAGGTGCAATGCCGACTTAAGTACAAGAAGAGTGAATCGTCTAAGAGTTTGTGCTTTCAGCGGCTAATGGAACACCAGTATTAGATTCCGATGCACCAGTGCAGGTTGACTGTATCATTTGGACCTTCACATTGACCATGAAACACAGAAATTGCATCGGGATTGAATACAAAATGGACAATGCCGACGTAAGTACAAGAAGAAAGAATCTTCTAAGAGTTTCTGCTTTGAGCGGCTCATGGGTGACCAGTATTAGATTCCGATGCACCAGTGCAAGTTTACTGTATCCCTTGGACCTTCACATTGACCATGAAACACTGAAATTGCATCGGGATTGAATAGAAAATGGACAATGCCGACACAAGTACAAGAAGAGTGAATCTTATAAGAGTTTGCGCTATCAACGTGTCCTGGGAGTCCTGTATTAGATACCGATGCACCAGTGCAGGTATACTGTATCCCTTGGGCCTTCACATTGAACATGAAACTCAGAAATTGGATCGGGATTGAATACAAAAAGCACAATGTCGACCTAAGTACCAGAATATTTAATCTTCTAACAGTGTGTAATTTGAACGGCTCCTGGGAGACCTGTATTAGATACCGGTGCACCAGTGCAGGATTGCTGTATCCCTTGAACCTTCACATTGACCATGAAACACAGAAATTGCATCGGGATTGAATACAAAAGGTACAATGCCGACTTAAGTACAAGGAGAGTGAATCTTCTAAGATTTTTTTGTTTTGAGCGTCTCCTGGGAGACCAGTATTAGACCCCGACTCACCAGTGCAGGTTTACTGTATCCCTTGGACCTTCACATTGACCATGAAACACAGAAATTTCATTGGGATTGAATACAAAAGGCACAATGTCAACATAAGTACAAGAAGAGTGAATCACCTAAGAATTTGAGGTTTGAGCGGCTCCAGGGAGACCTGTATTAGATTCCGATGCACCAGTGCAGGTTTACTGTATCCCTTGGACCTTCAAATTGACCATTAAACAAACAAAATTGCATCGGCATCGAATACAAAAGGACAATGCTATCTTATGTACAAGAAGAGTGAATCTTCGAAGAGTTTGTGCTTTGAGCGGCTCCTGGGAGACCAGTATTAGATTCCGAAGCACCAGTGCAGGTTTACTGTATCCCTTGGACCTTCACATTGACCATGAAACACAGAAATTGCATGGGGATTGAATACAAAAGGAAAAATGCCAACATAAGTATAAGAAGAGTGAATCTTCTAAGGGTTTGTGCGTTGAGCGGCTCATGGGAGACCAGTTTTAGATTCCGATGCACCAGTGCTGGTTTACTGGATCCCCTGGACCTTCACTTTGACCATTAAACATACAAAATTGCATCGGCATTGAATACAAAAGGACAATGCTGACTTAAGTACGCGAAGAGTGAATCTTCCAAGAGTTTGTGCTTTGAGCTGCTCCTGGGAGACCAGTATTAGATTCTGATGCTCCAGTGCAGGTTTACTGTATCCCTTGGACATTTACATTGACAATGAAACACACATATTGCATCGGGATTAAATACAAAAAACGCAGTGCCGACTTAAGTACAAGATGAGTGAATCTTATAAGTTTTTGTGCTTTCAGCGGCTCCTGGGAGAACTGTATTAGATTCGATGCACCAGTGCTGATTTACTGTATCCCTTGGACCTTCACATTGACCATGAAACACAGAAATTGCATCGGGATTGAATACAAAAGGGACAATGCCAACTTAAGCAAAAGAAGAGTGAATCTCCTAACAGTTTGTGGTTTGAGCGGTTCCGGGGAGACCTGTATTAGATTCCGATGCACCAGTGCAGGTTTATTGTATCCCTTGAACCTTCTCATTGACAATGAAACACAGATATTGTATCGGGATTAAATACAAAAGGCTCAATGCCGACATAAGTACAAGAAGAGTTTGTGCTATGAGCTGCTCCTGGGAGACCAGTATTAGATTCCGATGCAGCTGTGCCGGTTTACTGTATCCCTTGGACCTTCACATTGATAATGAAACATAGAAATTGCATCGGGATTAAATACAAAAGGCGCAATGCCGACTTAAGTACAAGAAGAGTGAATCGTCTAAGAGTTTGTGCTTTCAGCGGCTAATGGGAGACCAGTATTAGATTCCGATGCACCAGTGCAGGTTTACCGTATCCCTTGCACATTCACTTTGACCATGAAACACAGATATTGCATCGAGATTGAATTCAAAAGGCACAATGCCGACTTAAGTACAAGAAGAGTGAATCTTCTAAGAGTTTGTGATTTGTGTGGCTCCTGGGAAACCAGAATTAGATTCCGATGCACCAGTGCAGGTTTACTGTATCCCTTGGACCTTCACATTGACCATGAAACACAGAAATTGCATCGGGATTGTATACAAAAAGCACAATGCCGACCTAAGTACAAGAAGAGTTTGTGCTTTGAGCTGCTCCTGGGAGAAGAGTATTACATTCCGATGCACCAGTGCCGGTTTATTGTATCGTTTGGACATTCACATTGACAATGAAACACAGAAATTGCTTCGGGAATACGTACAAAAGGCGCAATGCCAACTTAAGTACAAGATGAGTGAATCTTCTAAGTATTTGTGCTTTCAGCGGCTCCTGGGAGACCAGTATTAGACTTCGATGCACCAGTGCAGGTTTACTGTATGCCATGGACCTTCACATTGACCATGAAAGACAGAAATATCATCGTGATTGAAAACAAAAGGGACAATGCCGACTGAAGTACAAGAAGAGTGAATCTTCTAAGAGTTTGTCTTTGAGCGGCTCCTGGGAGTCCAGTATTAAATTCCGATGCACCAGTGCAGGTTTACTGTATCCATTGGACCTTCACATTGACCATGAATTACAGAAATTGTATCGGGTTTGAATACAATACGGACAATGCCGACTTAAGTCCAAGAAGAGTAAATCTTCTAAGAATTTGTGCTTTGAGCGGTCCTTGGGAGACCAGTTTTAGATTCCGATGCACCAGTGCCGGTTTATTGTATCCTTTGGACATTCACATTGACAATGAAACACAGATATTGAATCGGGAATAAATACAAAAGGCGCAATGCCAACTTAAGTAAAAGAAGAGTGAATCTTCTAAGAGTATGTGATTTGTGCGGCTCCTGGGAGACCAGTATTAGATTCCGATGCACAAGTGCTGGTTTACTGTATCCCTTGCATCTTCACATTGACCATGATTTACAGAAATTGCATCGGGTTTGAATACTAATGGGACAATGCCGACTTTACAAGAAGAGTGAATCTTCTAAGAGTTTGTGCTTTGAGCGGCTCCTGAGAGACCAGTATTAGATTCCAATGCACCAGTACAGATTTACTGTATTCTTTGGACCTTAACATTGACCATGAAACATAGAAATTGCCTCGGGATTGTTTACAAAATGGATAATGCCGCCTTAAGTACAATAAGAGAGAATCTTCTAAGAGTTTGTGTTTGAGCGGATCCTGGGAGCCCAGTTTTAGATTCCGATGCACCAGTGCTGGTTTACTGTATCCCTTCGACCTTCACATTGACCATGAAACACAGATATTGCGTCGGGTTTGAATACAAAAGCACAATGCCAACTTAAGTACAAGATGAGTGAATCTTCTAAGAGTTAGTGCTTTGAGCGGCTCCTGGGGGACCAGTACTAGATTCTGATGCACCAGTGCCGGTCTACT